>NC_056739.1:1227788191-1228088191 GCF_019279795.1 Protopterus annectens
CAATGTAAAAACAATCACATAAGTTACAGAGGGCACAATAAATAATACGTTCAGAGTTACAGTTATACTTATTTTTGATATGGATCTTAGTGTTGTTGGATCATAAATACTGCTCCTTCTTTTATAAAGGGACAGTATCGACACATATCACACTTCAACATACGTCCATTCGAAAAATGATTCACAGCATGTCCTTTCTCGAAAATTTTTTTTTAATTTCTACCTTTTCTAAAAATAACAGTAGGTTGTTCATCAATATGTGTTGTGATACTTCGGTCATGTGTTAGAATTGACCAATTTTTACTTAAAATATGTTTAATATCAGGACTATCAATCGTGTATGTAGAAATGAATGACGTTTTATAATCTTTCCCTGTAAAAACAGAGTTTAGGGGCACAACATTCACTGTATTTGTTACATCCAATGAAACCTCAGATAAAAGAGGTATATAAAAATTTCTTTCTGCCTTATTTACTACCTCTAAAAGGACATCATTAACAAGTCTCAATGGGTAGCCCCCTCTTTAAAAACATATCTTTTAAGGTATCGCATTCATCTAAAAAATCTTCTGAAAGTGATACCATACGGGCAGCCCGTACAAACTGTCCCTTAATAATAGCTTTTTTCTGTTTCTGAGGGTGGATGCTACTATAATGAAGTAGTGAGTTTGAATATGTGTCCTTTCAATATATTTTAGATATAAACCTACTATTCTGGTAATCCTTAATTAATTTAATATCAAGGAAGGCAATCTCATGTAAGTTAAATGAATATGTAAATCTTAAAAATGAAGTGGTGGAATCTAAATATCTAATAAAATCACTAATAAAGGCATAGGAACCATCCCATAAAATAAAAAGGTCGTCCAGAAATTGTGTATAATATTTAACATGCTTGTAAAAATCAGAAGGAAAAAATATTTCTTCTCCCTCTGTAAAACCACAATGTTAGCATAAAGACCACCACACGCAGAACCCATAGCTACCCCTTCCTGTTGTAAAAAAAATCTCCTTATTAAATAAAATAAAATTGTTATTAAGGACCGTCTCCATCAACTGGGTATACATTATTACATCAAAACGGTTTATTTTCTTTTCATATAAAAATTCATTAAACCATTCTAACCCCTCCTGGTGGGGAATTACTGAATAAAGATCATTTATATCAACCGTTACTAACATATAGGAGCCTTCAAAGGGTATGTGATTAATATCTTTTAAGAAGCTCCATGAGTCTTTACATATATGTGACTCTTGCTGCACAAACGTATTTAACTTAAAATCTAAGTATTTTGCCAGGGGTTGTCTAACTGACCCCTTAGAGTCAACTATGGGTCGCATGGGTGGTTGTGATATGTTCTTATGTAGTTTCGGGAGACCAAATATTACTGCTAGTTTAGGATACATAACAGTCAAATAATTCAAAACATCCATATCGATAAAACCATCAATAAATAGGTCCTGTAATTCATTTTTAATTTTTGAATAGGCACCATTTACCTCACTGATGGATGATCTTCTGTATGCTTTTCCTTCCAATATGAACAACATTTTTCTATTATAGTCATCCAGGTTCATAATAGCAACCCCCCACCCTTATCGGGTTTCATAATTCTGATTGTGTCAAGCAATCCATTAATTTCTTTTATAAGAATACCTTCTTGGATATTGCAACCCTCCCCATTACAATAGGTGGAAAGTGCACTCCTAATATCTAATTCACATATTTTCTCAAATAGGGTGATCATAGGGTGCCGGGGGGGGGGGTTATATGTGCTAAATATAGATAATGAGCTGGTGGGTTGAATAGAGAAGGAATTCTGAAATAAAACCTTAACATTTATTTTACGGGTATGCAATTTCAGGTCCATCAAGGTTTGTGATATTTTACTACGTTGCCATGGGACATAAGTAAACCCTGTAGAAAAAAAATCACATTGTTCTTTATTAAATTCAAGGTTTGAAAAATTATAAACCTTAAAATCACCCATGCTGTTAGTTAAAATACAGCAAGTGGGTAAAAAATGGTCTCCACTATCAACTACTTGTACCTCATCAATGACTGTGTTGTTCAGCATAAAACTTATTTCCTGTTCGACCATTTCCTGTTGCGGAAGTTCCCTCCACCCTTGTGGTTGTTCAAACTCCCCTTCCATCTTTTCCATTGATTGTTGTTGTGAGGATGGGCTACATAACTCACCCCCCTCAAGTTGTTCACTTGGGGGAGTCTTGTTTTTCAGACGTTCCGAACGTCTTAAAGGGGGGTATTCTTCCTCGTCTAAAAAAATATTCATCATCATCTTGGTCGTGTGAAATATGGGTCTGGGGAACATCCTTAGTATTTACCATCCCATTTTCTATATTTAATATAGAATATTTAAGTAGGGTGGGTGTGGGGTGTGCAGCCCCCCACATGGGGGGAGTAGAGGGGCTTGCTCCCCTGCTTTTATGTAATGTAGTTTTGTGTGTTTGTATTTTTGGTGAAGGTGTGTGTATGTGTATGTGTGTGGTGTATGTTTAGTGTAGAGTTTGGAATTTAAAATTTCGCTCCTCTGGTCTTCTCGTCTTTCGGGTATCTGGGCTCAGGATTCCGGTCTTTGGTATTTTGAGTATTCGGGATTTAGTAGTGTTCCTATATATATATATATATATATATATATATATATATATATATATATATAGATATAGATATATATATATACTACTTTTGATCAACAGCACATTTGATCGAAACTCATATGATCGACAGCACATTTGATCGAAAACCAGTATTCATGGCAATTAACAGGGATTTGTCCTCCTCCCCAAAGTCGTGCGACCCTGGAGTTGATATATAAAGGTGGGGTGGTGTGGGGGCAAAGCTCCCCACCTAATTTCCTTTAAAAGAAGAATATTTTAAAGAAAATTAGGTGGGGGGGGCTTCGCCCCCACACCCTCCAATGTGGGGGCTCTGCCCCCCACACACCCCCTACCTTTATATATCAACTCCAGGGTCGCTCAACTTTGTGGAGGGGGACAAATCCCTGTTAATTGTCATGAATACTGGTTTTCGATCAAATGTGCTGTCGATCAAATGAGTTTCGATCAAATGTGCTGTCGAACAAAGCTAGTTTGTTTGTTTCTTTCTTTCGGCTTTTCCCGGTTAGGGGTTGCTACAGCGGAACTCCGGTCCGCTAATGATTGGCAATAGATTTTTACATGCTGGCTTGCCGGGCCTAACGCACAACCTTCAATGAAGGAACGCCCATTCACGCATGTCGACACACAGAAGATGCTCTGAGAATCGAACGGGCATCGTCTAACTGTGAGGCGACAACGCTACAAAACTAGTAGATCCATATATATATATATATATATATATATATATATATATATATATATATATATACGGTTCTGCTTTGTTTTGTTGAATCTCATTTCACTGAATTTCATTTCACCCCGACCACATTGCTGAAAACTCAAATTATTGAAAACTCACTTCACTGAATCTCATTTGACTGAACTAAACTTAGTATATATGGCACTGTGTAGAGTACTGTAAGGCAAGTAAGAGGTACACCCCCCACACTCCCCAATGTGGGGGGGCTGTGCTCCCCACCACTATATATACTAACTCCAGGATCACACTACAGTGGTGAAAAGGGCATATACCTTTTACTTGCCTTACAGTACTCTACACAGTGTCGTATATACTAACTTCAGTTCAGTGAAATGAGTTTTCAGTTATTTGCATTTTCAGCAATGTGGTCAGGGTGAAATGAAATTCTGTGAAATGAGATTCAACAAAACAAAGTAGACCCATACATATATATATATATATATATATATATATATATATATATATATATATATATATAGGTTTACCACCATATGATTGAAGCATAAGTATTAGAATGTCTGTGTTCCGAAAGGAGTGCAGAAGGAAGTCAACTGAGTGAATTTTACAACTGCGAAGTGTCAGTTTTGCGAATGAATAGGTGACTTTGTAATACAAACATTCGACATTACAACAGCGATAATAATGCTAGCCATTGTATATAATCGTCATTAGCTTACCAACATGGTTAGGTACGCACATGGTTTTGTGGATAAGATACAGAGTATTACGGGATACAGTAAGTGTACAGCATAATCTTGTAAAGTACAAGTAAGTATGACATGGACAGCTATGTATAAGAGCATAATACTGTTAGTTATAATACATCAATATGACATGAGGTAATAATTATGAGAAATCTTGTGTTTTCAGATGGCTAACGCAGATACTGTGCAGTATACACCAGGGACTACTGGTAATTGCTATAATGCTGAAAAGAGTCAAAAAGGAAAGAAGATGTTATTTGTTGATGGCTAAAAATATTACCTAGAGAAATGCGTTGGTTTGAAGTTCTATTGGTGTTGCTTGAAAAAACATAGGGACAAATGTAAGGGACATTGTGTGTCAGAGAGTAGTTGTAATGGACATACATTACAAAGATGTACAGGTCATTATTATGGGCCAGATCCTTTACAAACTGAGGTGTGTAAGGTGCATGAGCAAATAAAGAAACGTGCTCACCAATCCATTGAAGACCCTTGTAAAATTGTGTCAGAGGTGTTGGAGACCACCTTCACAGATGTAGTGAATGAATTACCAAACAGTAAAGCTTTGCAAGTAAGTGTCAGATGGATTAGGTATAAGAAAAGTAGCCATGTTTAAGGATTTGCATTCTCATTCAGATCAACATCCAGAAATGCTCCCTATAAAAAATACTTGTTCATAGTAGAGCATGGTGTTTGTAATGCTGATGGTATTCAGATAGAAGTATTGACTACAGAGGATAATTTGAGATTGTTATGGTCCTGTGAATTTATTCTCATGGATGGTACATTTCCTATTAGTACAAGAGAGTGTCAGCAGGTCTACACAATTCACTGTCCATTAGATTTTAGTGAAACAAGGAAAATCATACCTGTAGTGTATGGTATATTAACTAGCAAAACTTAGGAATGCTGCAAGTAGTTTTGGAGTGTAATCATATCTTTATGTAGTTGTTATGGTTTGCATCTAATGCCCCATATGGTCATGTCTGACTTCGAAAAGGGTGCTGTAAATGCTATACAGACTAACTTGCCAGACAGTGTTTGTAAGGGATGTTGGTTTCATTTGAGTTTGGCAGCAGCATTTCCTTCTCAAGTCTCTGTAAGCAAATTCCAGCGCTAGCATTTATAGCACCCTCTGAAATTGGTGCAACACTTGCAGACATTGAGAAGGACATGCCAGAATGTGGACAGGCATTGTGTAAGTTTTTTAAAGAAAATTATTTGATTGTCAGTCCAAGGAGATATGGAATGAGAGGGGTAACATCTGAAAGGCATCCGCCGTTTTTTGACATCCCTTTTTGGAATCAACATGACACCAGCAAACTAGGTTATCCCAGAACACAAAACTCAGTAGAAGGATGGCACAGGTGTCTTAGAAGTCTTACGGGCAAGCAAAGGCTATTTATGTTAGACATGTTACATGCGATCCAACTAGAACAAAACCATGTGGAAGACCTTAAAAGTAGACACCGTTCATGTTTGCCTTAATCTCCTAAAAGAAGCAGGTTATATGACAAAGAGCAAGCTTTTCAGAGATTGTTAGCTAAGCGGGAAGAAATGACATCATGCAGGTTTGTTACACTAGTGGCTCAACTGTGTTCACTTTAAATTTTGATATGTGCATTCACATTTTAAGAAAAAAACATTGGTTTCAATACATTGCATGAAGTTTGGGATGGCGAAAGCGTCATTAAGCACTTATTGCACTCTATCGGTAATAGATATAGCGTGTCACATAAGCAGACTTGAAAAATAATAATGCGGAATTGATTATACGTGTCCTATGGAAGTTGTACTGAACGTATGCATTACGTATTATCTTAAGTACTTCAATAACAAAGTAGTACATTGGAAATACTTCTGGATTCTTCAGCTATTTGGAAAACATCGAATATATCGAAATCAACATTCTGCATTTCATTAATTCGACATTATATTCCACCGACATTACAAAAATCATTTAATTCGATTAGTTTATCGTTCTTTATACTAATTTTTGGTTAAATATTGGTAAACCTATATATATATATATATATATATATATATATATATATATATATATATTTATATATGTGTGTGTGTGTGTGTGTGTGAGTATATATTATATATACATACATAGATATAGTTATAGATATAGATATATATATAGATAAATAGATATATACATATAATTTATTTATTTGTTTGTTTAATTGGCATTTCTTTACCAGAATAGTCTGTCTGGGTATGCACTCATTTTCAGCAGAGGCCTGGGAAGAAAAACTCCATGTATAGATCACATTTCACATTGCAATATATTGAGAATTTACATTTGTAACAGCAAATACACAATTACATTTTAAACACTAATACACAGAGTCAAATATTTAAAGACTAACAGAGTGAAATATTTACAAAAGTTCAGATAAACTGGGTACATAGAGTCAAATATTTACATAATTGAGAGGCAACATGGTAGGTTTGATAGAATGAAATCAGTTGTTGACACAAAAAAAGTTATGCACTCACCATAACTATGCATCTGTGTTGCCCATTTCCATTCTCCCTCAACCATTAGGTATCGGGCCTGACCTCGGATCCAACTTGATCACATACATTAGACTTTTGGATCCAACTCATGAGCTCCTCCCTCTACCCATAATGCCCCAATCAACACACAATACCTCAGATCATGTTTGCTGCCTTATAGGTCCTAAAGATAGTGCAAGAGAAAAAGGAATACCAGAGTTGGGGCTCAAACCTGGAAGAAAAGGTTCCACAATATAACCAAGGTCACTCCACAAGATGAAAAGAAGAGGGAAGGAAGGTGAGGAGTTGAGGAAGAATGAAAATGGACAACATAGATAAATAGTTATGGTGGATACATAACTTTAATATATGATGTTGTCCTTTTTATTTGTTCCTTAATGATTGGGACAGAGTACCCAGCTATATGGATCATGGGAGCCCTCATGGAAGGATATTCCGGAGTACTGCAAAACCAAAATCAGCTCTGTTTCTGGAGGTCAAATCTAATTTGTAATGGACTTCTAAGATGGCTGCACACTGAGTAACAGCTTAACTCTAGCTCTCCCAGTGGAAAACAGAAACTCAACAGAGAAAGTCTGAAGACGTTTGGGTTTATGGATACATTTCACTAACTGGCTAGTAAGTGTACTGCTTGGATGCCAGAAAAAAAGAAACAGAGCACCTGGAAAAAAAATCAGCTACAAAAAGTGAGGAAGAAACACTGACTGGAAAAGTTCTGCAGCTGTTCAGCAAAAAAAACAATGCAACCTCTAGACATGACTTCCAGTAACCTACATGAAGATATAAGACAACTGCACACAAAACTGGTTAAAATAAATGAAACACTGATGGAGTATATCAATACAAACAACAAAAGGCTGGAAAAAATGGAAGAAGCCTTAAACAGATATTCAGATGAGGTGATAAAGCTGTAAAAACCAGACGGTAAAATGAAGAAAAAGCTGGCTGGATATGGGACTGCTCAGGAAGACGAAAAATAATAGAATTAGAGGACAGAGCATGTAGGGAGAGAGAAAAGTTATGTACATAAGATCTGTGTTGCCCATTTTCATTCTTCCTCACCGATGGGTCTCAGATCTTTTCAAGACTCTGGATCCTAATCTGGAGCTCCTCCCTCTTCCCATAATGCACTACAAAATCCATAACTCCTCAGATTGAGTTGGCTGCTTTCTGACTACTGATTATTAAAGACAGGACAGATGAAGAAATATTAATGTCTAAACCAGAAAAACATGAAGGTTCCTATATCATCTTGCATTGTTTTAGGAATGAAAAGGCCAGGGGATGGCTGGCAGGGATGGTGAGGAAGAATTAAAATGGACAACACAGATCTAACGTTATGATAAGTACATAACTTTTCTAACTGATGTTGTCCTTTGCATGCTTCCTCATTCATGGGTCAGAATCCCAAAAATGTATCTCTTGGGAGGTCCTTGGGAAACATATGCCAGAGAACTGTGGAACCAGAGGAAGCTCTGCTTCTGGAGACAATGCCCAACTTGTAATGAGCCACAAAGGTAAAAATCTTGACCAAGTGACTGCAGCATCAATGACATCGATAGAAGGACTGGGAGAAAAACAAATGCAGTTGCCATAAATCTGATGTGCGTCTCTAGGATGATAAGGCAATTCCACACTATTTTCAGAATAAAGCAGCAAAAATACAGTCAGTAATCTATTTGGATACTGTTCATCCTAAGTGGTTATAAGGAAAGGAAATAAATAATTGGTTAGACTTTCTGTATTGGTTGTTTCTATAAAGTATAAACAAGATTATATATGAAAATCAAGCAGTTGTAACATGTGAGAGCCATAACATGTTGTTGTATGACCATAGCTCGCCGGGTAAAGGGTTTCTGAGATAGGCCCTGAAGAATGAAGAAGAGGGATCTTTGGTGGGAGGTCTAAGCAACAAGATTCCTGTCCAAAAAGCTTCAGCATAATCTAGAAAGCCATCAAATAAAATAATTTGTCTCCAGAGTGGAGACATCACTATATTTGCTAACTAAAGTTAGTAGTAGGGAAAAATCACCTTCTCCTATGACAAATTGGCAAGAAAAGGAAGGGTGGCAAAAGTAGTTGTTGAGAAAAAGACTGGTGCTTTGAATGGAGGACAATATGGGTAAAGTTTTGCATTTGCTTCTATAGGCCTCCTTAGTAGAAAATCTTATGAGAAGCCAATAACTCCACAACCAAGGGAAGCAAGGCTGGACCATAGTACTATCATGGGAACTAGAGAAATCATTTGGTAGGTTAGAAGGTATGGAAAAGGAGATACTTGATCTCCACCAAGTGATATAGACGATCCAGACTGAGCTCCAGAATCCCTGGTGAATGTTTCAGAGAGATCAGAATGGAGAGAGACATAGATAAGAAGCGTGCCTTATGATGCCAAGATAGGCAATGAGTTAATTCAGGTCCCAAGCATGTTGGCTTTAAGCAGATATTTTGAGATAATGGAAGAAGGGAAGTTGGTATTCAACAAGCCTTTCTGAATGTCTATCAATGTTAGAAGAAGCATACTCGAGTCTGGGACAATGACAAGAGATTTGGGTCTCCAAGGGGGTCCATGTGGTTGAACCTTCTTCTCACACAATATGTATTCCAATTACAGTTGAGGGGGGTGTCCAAGGATACTGCAACAAGTGAAGGATTTGAGAGAATGGTTAGCTCGAAGAGATGCCTGAAAGTCTAGCAACAAATACAATGTTAGCAAGTTGGGTACATATTATAGGAGGAGATGGAGACTGGTAAGGAACAGACCATGTCTGTTGAAAGATTCACAAGAAAAAATGTAGCTAGAAGAGCTAGCAAAAAAGAAGAAACTGATGTTGACTCAAAGGTTAACAGTGGCAGTTTCACTTAAATCAACATATGAAAAATAAAAGGTCCTAGACCTGGTTTATCAAGCAGGGCTTAACATGAGTTGTAGTACTCAATTGTGTTTCTATGAAAAACTGGACTCTGGAAGGAATCAATTTTAATTTGGCTATATTTTGGTGATGCTCATGGGTTCGGGGATGTAGAGAAAAACAGTAAGCCCTAGCTTGTAGAAGCTGGTGTCTGACTGGGGCAGGGAGAGGTCAACCATTCGTATATGAGGACAGTATAAATCCTTCCAGTTTTATGTGAGCTGTCTCGACCAACCCTCATTATGTAAACACCTTGGAAGCTGCAGTAGAGTTAAAGAAGGAGATCCGAGAGGGTAGTGACTAGCTCTCAGTCAAAAGGCCAGATGATTCTAGAGCACCTATCTATTTTAAAGTGGTATTCTGCATCCAGGAAGTGTATGGAACGCATTCATTAGACTTTGCACAGAAGAATCAGGATGGCCTGTACCGTAAAACATCCAAAACTTAAGCTCCTTACATATTAATATAGTACAGTTAGATTTAGAACTGGTCTGAGGATTCCCATCCTACTCTCTTTCTTTTGTTTTTTTTTTTTTTGATACAAGAGGTGGAAGGAAAAAAGACAAGGTGTGTAGAAACCTTATTTTGGAACTCTGGGAATCCAGATGGAAGGAACCATGACCCTCAAAGGTCTGGATAGGTGGATAGCCCGGGTGATGCATCAGGATGCTGATAAGGTAATCAAAAAGGGAGTGTCTAGAACCTTAGTCTGCAGACCCCCTCTTTCCAGTAACATAATGTTAATGTCTTCCTGGAAATAATGTCAAGGTGAGAAAAAATATGTTTTTTTTTTCCTCCTACCTCTAGATCACTTAATTCCTCCTCTACTCCTATCTTCTTTTGCATTTTCCTTCTTCTGACCTTGTATATAGCTATGTACTATTCCTTGAATTACATTTATTTTCTTATCCATTGTATCCATATGTTTGTTTTGCTCTTTATATTGTTAACTTGTCTCTATTTGTATGTATTTGTATGTTTTGTTTGGGGCTTTTCCCCTCGGTCTCCACTGAAAATGGGTAATTTCTTACCCAGTTGGACTAACCTGGTTAATAAATGTGAAATAAATAAATAAAATAAAATTTTGAATCCAGTGGTATTGTGGGTATGGCCCCCTGTTTGCTAGTTACAGGTGAGTGCATCTTTCATTGATGCCCTACACAAGGGGAAATCATCAAAAGGAGCATTAAAAAATGCCTTAAGGAGTGCTGACGTATCATAACTTCATGCAAGCATATCTGATAACATTTTTGTCAGGGCCAGTTGGTTGAAAGGTCTTTCACTCTCTGAGGGAATCAGACTCATTGAAGTCTTTGAAAAGAATGATGAAGTAGTCATTTGAGGAAAGAACTTCTTGACATCTGTCAAAGAGTTGGAGTCGAAGAGCGAATTAGAAAAAAATATTTAATAAATCTCCACCAAGAAGAGATAAGGGAAATCTCTTGGATTCCTGATATTATACAGCTGCTTATACCCATGTCTTGTCAGGTCTATATTAGAAGATCAAATGTTTAGGTGACTGAACACCTAAACATCGATCTTCTAATATCGAACCTAAGAATATCAGACCCCCCAGGGAAACACGTACGTCGGCCAGTAAAAAAAAAAAAAAAAACTTTACATCCAAACTAAATGGGGGGGGTTCCCCCCACACACCCCAACATGGGGGGCTGTACCCCTCACACCCCTAACTAAATATACCAACTCCGAGATCGCTCAACAGTACGGAAATGGCAAAATCTGGCAAACAGCCAAGGGGAAATCTTTCCCTGTGTTAAATCGGCCATTTGCCATTTTTTGCTTTCAATATTAGAAGATCGATGTTTAGGTGTTTAATCACCTAAACATTCGATCTTCTAATATAGACCCGTCTTGGCATGATAATACCTGGATTAGCTGTTTGGAAGGCATACTGAGATCCTGCACAGATGTAAGCTTGTGAAGTACAGAACTTCTACCTTACAACCTTAAATGGCCTAGAGAAGCATGCAGGTTGTAACAACTTCAGCACTGGAGTATCTACGGTGAACTCACATGAATAAACATCCCCAGATGGTCTGCCATCCAAGTACTAATCATGCTTGACCCTGCTAAACTTCCAAGAAAGACAAGATTGGACAGATTCAGGGAAGTATGCCCATTCCAAAAAAATTGTACATCATTCCGAATGTACTAAGGAGGGAAGGCCAATAGAATTGATCATCAACTCCTATATAGTGACACATGCCACTACCTCAGCAGAGGGGAATAAAGGAAGGGGACACTATCAGGCAAATTTGGAGAATCCTTCTTTCCTCTATGAGAGGCTGAGTGGAGGAATCGGAATGTGCTCTCACACTCATTGTACTCAGAGTGGAAAAACCCCTTGGAAATATCATTCTAGAGAGAATGATCACTTCAGTATGAAGCAAGTCCTGGCCACTGAAAAACAAAAGAGAGAGAGAGAGACCAACTAGGGAGAGAAAGATCTGTCCTCTTGTGTCCAGTCGAAGATTATAGGAAGAAGGGTAGGTTTCAATCCAGAAGCTTAGCACTAAGAAGAAAAATGGATTCCACTGTGAGGGTTCCTGAGTGGATGGAATGGATGCAAGAATACTGGGGAATTAACCAATCCAAAGCTCTTGTGTGTTATGCTTACCTTGCCTATAGAGCATAAAGGGAGAGATTTTTAAATTTCAGCCGCCATACCTCTCAACCTCTTATTTTAATTAATTTGGAGAAAGTCTGATATGATGAGGAACAAAGACTCACAATATGGACAGATTCTAAATATTGCTCTTATGAGGAGCTTAGAAAGTAGGTAGAATAACAGGGTTTGTGCTAAAATGCATTTCTGCTTAAAAAAGTATTCTCCAAATGAAGCTGAAAGCCAGAGAACAAAAAAAAAATAGACTGAGGATCCAAGGGATGCCTTGGATCCAAAGAAGGCCAAATTTGTCCAACAATGTTGGATCCAAGGGCATCAGATTCAAGAGTAGCTCAGCTCTCTCTGAGCAAGCTGATATTGGCGGATCCTAGGCTTAGGATCTGAGGAGACCAACTATCTGAGCAGATCAGATCCAAACAAGTTTTTTTTTTTTTAACTCATGTGATCCAGTGAGGCAGCCCAAAGTCTATGCCTCATGAGGAAAGCTTCAGCCAGCTGGATCTGGAGACTTACAAGTCAATAAAGATGGCATAATAAGCTGAAAACTTCACCAAACCTGGCAGATCCAAAGAGAACTTGGGATCTGGAGGAGGTGCTAGGAACTTCAGAATCCAAGGCACTGGATCTGAAGTCCTGTAAGGCATCTCCATTTTGTTTTCCATTTTTTATTTTTTATAAGGGAGGTTGAGCTCCTAAAGGAGCTAATGGTCTGGAAGGCATACTTCTCACCTTGTAGAGCACAAATGAAAAAGAATAAAAGGTTTTGCATTAACATGAATTTTCTGAAGGGTATGAAGTTTGAAACTCACATGTCTGTCCTTATTTTATGACTTCAACCCTTGATGATTCGCTAGAGACTTGTCCAAATTCGATGAAAAACAGACCAAAAACATAAAAGAAGCAAAAATCTGTACAGTAAAGAGGTATGCTGATAAGACACAATGTGAGTCGCCCAGACTCCTCTGACAGTCTAACAATGTTAGACAGTTCACCACAGAACTGATTATCATAAAAAAACTGAAAAGCAAAGGTTTACATTAATTAATGAATGCCTTTCTTGGGTCATCACAATGATTTGCCAGAAAACCACACATTTTGAGAGTAACAGTCTTCCTGCGAAAAATGTACAGGTTAAACACACAACCCCTGAAATATAGAGTGGCAACAGAAGAAGCACCCAGACCAGGAAGCCACTGTAGCGACAAACAAATCACACTCTCTGCTACAATGGGAAAGAACCTCTTGTTGTAAGGCAGGAATGTTTCCTTTCAATGTTTAAACATGCACCATCTGAAACAGAACAGGCCAAAGCACAAGACAAAAATCCAGGTACTCCAACAAACCAGAAAAGCAGAAAGCTACTGCTCTCACGCTTCACACAGAAGAAACATTGTCTAAAAGGGGCACACAAGAAAGAAGCAAGCCCTGAGACTGTTAAAGAGCATAATTAACAACCCTAATACACCAATGACATACTAGTTTACAGGAAAAAAAAACAGCCCTAAGCAAAACAAAGTAAATAAGTAAATTTAAATAGCAATATATAGAGCCACAGGTTTTCAAGGGAGGAAGGAAACAGCACCAGAGAAAGGAAATTTAAATAAATACATTTAAAGAAAAGTTGACAAAAAAAGTCTTTACAGCTCAAGAATTAGAAATCTTCTGTCTTACCACTTCCATGTTAAATAATATCTGAGGAGTTAGGGGTGCTGCAGTGCATTATGGGAAGAGGGAGGAGGTCAAAAATAGCATACATTGTCTTTAAAAGTGGCTGAGCATTATCCAAGGATCAGATCTGATACCCATCATGAGGAAAAATGAAAAGGACAACATTAGATCCTAAGATTTTCAGCTATACCAGAGAAGCTGGAAGGTACATATTGCATTAAATTTAAGAAAGCACAAATAAGCAACTGGGCTGGTATTCCACAGCAGGAGTTGTTAGTTGAAAGGGCACATCATGTGCATGCTCCAAACCTGGCTATGAGAAAGCAACCTAGAGCTTAAATAGTAAAGATGCAATCCTACCAGCAAAAGGAATTGACTCTGACCAAACTCTGGCAGAAGGACAAGGTTCTGAAAGTGGGAGACAGCAGAGAGTTTGTGGAGAATGATTACTCATTGTACACCAGGCAGAAGAGGAGTAAATTCATTCTACTATACAGGATATATCAAGATGTGGGTGTGAGATTCAAACTGCTGTACCCAGCTGTCTTCAAGGTATTCTTCCCTGGAGGGACAAAATCATTTTTTGATGAAGTACATGCTAAGGAGGAAATACAAACGTTTGTCCAATAAAAAGTGAGCTGTGAAACAGACAGAGATTCTGCTTCTTATTCCTGTAGTAATAAAGACTACAGAGAAACTGTGCCAGTGAAACCTTTTCCACTCTTTCAACAGAAAATGTTGGACAGAAGGAAGGGACCATGAGAGTTGGCTAGAAGAATTGAGAGTACATTGGAAATGAAGCAAAGACAGGATCTGGGAGATGGAGACAAGCATTAACTACAGGAATAAAGACCACAGAGAAACTGTGCCAGTGAAACCTTTTCCACTCTTTCAACATAAAATGTTGGACAGAAGGAAGGGACCATGAGAGTTGGCTAGAAGAATTGAGAGTACGTTGGAAATGAAGCAAAGACAGGATCTAGGAGATGGAGACAGGCATTAATAAAAGCAGTAACGTAATGTGGGATTACAATTCAATACTTATATTTGTGAAATATGACAGAATAAGAAAATCTGGAAATATTGGATATTTTTAGAATTTGTTGGACTTGTGGGGAGTCTGAAGTATATGCCCTACTTCATGCCATTAATGTTTGGAAAAATGCTTTGGGGAGGGGAAGAGAGTGGAGAAAGTTAACTGTAAGCAAAGAAAATATTTTTTTCTTAATAGTACTATGTTTGTGGTGCATGGTTTTCTTTGCATGCTATAAAGTTTTCTCAGTTATTTTTACATGTAATGGGGATTGTAAATAGGTGCTGCTGTTCTTTTTTCCTTTATTTCTCCCTTCTCTCTTTCTTCATGTTCAGTTTTGAGAAGTGTAATCACGGCAATGTAAAATAAAGCCTGGTTAAAAGAGCATGGCAAAAGAAAAATTTATATTTTTATTATCATTCTTGCATGGTGGAATGACTAGATTGAGGAACTTAGACTAATTTAGTAACAAGTTTCAAGAGAAAGCAAGTAACTGAAAAAGGATATTGAATATTATGAGGCTTTTTTCTAGCAAATTAATGTATGTTTAGCAGCAATTCTGTATCTAGCCGCCATGTCTCCACGAAAACAATCTGATAAAAAGAAATTAACTGGTTCTCATGTCTCCATGAAAACAATCTGATAAACAGAAATTGACTGGTTCTCATGTCTCCACGGAGACAATCTGATAATAAGAAATTGGCTTTCTGGTTCACATATCTCCATGAGGACAATCTGATAAAGAGAAATTGGTTATGGTCTGGTGGAGAGTGATTGGCTGTAGGAAAGAAAAAAGGAAAACTAGCTAGGATATAATGTTCTCTGAAAGCATTCAGGGGTTTTCTGAGCTGAAATATAAGACAAAACCAGTTAGCACTTAGTAGAAGCATAGGCTGAACCATGCATCTTAGCATGAATAACCTTTCTTTTAGGGTAACTCAAATCTATGAGTAAGGCTGTCAGTTTAGGGCATTTGTTCCTATTAGGAGGGTAAAACTTCAATATTTAAAGATGTATATAGTTTTGTATGTTAGTATTAAATTAATAGGTTTTAGGTGGGTATTAGGGGTTTGTTTTTTTGTTTTGTTTTTTTTTTTTGCTTGAGGGCTTTCAATAAAACAAAATGTTTTGTAAGATATGACATATGCTCAAATGGATATGACAAGAAACAACTATATAAAAGTTCAACCTGCCCAGCAGTGTATGCATGCAATACAAAAGCTGGAATTAAACATTTAGCAAAAAGGTGTTATATATAAAAGGTTAGAAAATAATAACTTTTTAATACAATGATGCTTCTGCAATGTCTTTAAATATCAATGGTCCCACAGATAAATACAAAAAGAAAGAATACCGAGCTATATTAAGAAATGTAGATTCCAAATAATTATGTTACAGGAGACATACTTAGAAAGAACTGAACACGTGAATATAATAAAGGAAGGTATTTACGAAAGTCATTCAGCAGAATAACTGGGACAAAGGAAAGGAGGAGTACTTAAATTAATTGCAAGAGGAGCTCCAATAGTGATAGAAGAACATAAAAAAGATAATAATGGCAGATTTGTAGTGCTAAGGGGCTACTGGCAAAGAAGGATGATTACACTGGCATGTTTTTATATTCCACCTAAAACTGCTATAATGGAGCTTAACAATATTCTGGGAGAAATAATCAGTTTTCAGCAAGGAATATTACTTATAGTTGGGGACTGGTATTTGATTTGTAGCAGTGAAATTGCATCTGGGGGGTCTAGAAGGGAAAGCATAAGAAAGGAAGATAGATATTTGAAGAAATTTATGAAATTAGTTGGCATGGAAGATGTGAATTCAGTAATAGGAGTTTGGAGTGAATTGACATATTACTCACCAAGATATAAAAACTGGGCTAGGCTAGACAGAATTTACATTTCCCAGGAACATGTGCATTTAATTGAAGGTCTTGATAAGCACTCAATAACTAGATCATGTGCCAGTAATAACTAAAATATTAACACAGGGTAATGAAATAAAAATGAGACACTGGTGCTTTTCCACCTATCTGGGGTGGGAGTGGTAAGCATTAGGTAGCCTATTTACCACAAGAGGAGTGGTTCCTGGCCCAGAAATTGTAGCTATTGGCCTTTTGGGCAGTTTTTTTCCATCTCTTTCAATGTTTTGGTTTAAAAGCCGCACTTGAACTTGTTTCCCACCTTTCCTGTAACTAGCCTAGTCCAGATACAGAGTTGCTATATCCAGGACTGTTGGTAAGCTTCTGAGCCCCGCAAGCCTTTCTGTGTTGGAGGAAAGCCTTCTAGCTTATCAGTGGGAGTGGTAAGCACTAGGAAGCCTGTCTACCACAAGAGGAGTGGTTCTTGGCCCAGAAATTGTAGTTTATTGACCATTTGGACAGTTTGTCCATCTCTTTCATCTTTCTGGTTTAAAAGACCACATCTGCGCTTATTTCCCATCTTTCCTGTAACTAACCTACTAGAAAGCCTTAAACTGATACAAGCCTTCTAGCTTAGAAGAGAGACTTTGGAGTGATAAAGTATGAGTTTTCTGTACTTTCTTGTTGTACTTAACTGTTTTCTGCTTAAACGCCGATTTTCCAGCATTTATTGTGATTCAAAAGCTTGTTTTTTTCACATATTGAACTTATTTGACTGCCTGCACTTTTAAAAAGTTTTTTTTTTATTTAAATAATTTGTTTAACTGTTGTAGGCTACACACAAAAGTGAGATAGCCTTTTCTGATCGTTTGTAGTCATTTAATGCTGTTTTAAGTGTATTTTTTTACTGTTTTTGCCTTATCTTTTCAAAAAAAAAAATTCCTTGTTTCCCACCTTTCTAAGCTAGTATAGTCCAGTTTTCAGGCTAGTGCTGAATTCAGGTCTGTGTTACAAGCTTCTGAGTTGCCCATACCTTACTTGGATAGAAGGAAGTTTCTATCTGTCCCTGGAGGAGTGGTTCCAGCCCAGAAGTTAGTAGTTTATTTGCCATTTTGGGCTAATTTCTATCTATTTTATTTCCCTGCTATAAAAACCGTGTTTGCATGGTTTTTTGGAAGTGCCGGTTAGCTAGGGTTAAATTATTCCCGGCTCCACTAAGTCTCCTCTTCAGTTTTTCCCTTGAAACTAGTCTAACTCAACCTAAGCACTCAAAAAGCATCCTACAGCCCAGCACTTGTTCAGACCTAATAGCATGCACTAATATACCCTGACACTTGATTGCCCAGCAGGGCAAAGCTCTTTATTTACCCCTCACCAACCAAGCGACTAAGCAGCTCACCCTACTATTCAGGCATGACCAAAGGGCAATTTCAGGTGTACTCTCCAGTCCAGCTGGTGAATCTGGGTATCCTGAGGCAATTTTACAACTGCCTCATGTACACAGACAACCCTCTCCACCTACCACAAAACACTAACATATGCGAGAGATGCAATTATACAGCCAAACTGGAGGCTAAGCTGTCTCTACCCAAGATTGGAACAGACAGTCAAGAGGAGAAGGTTAACACTTGTACCACACCTCCAGCCACACACAGACCTACTCAACCAGCACTGGCAAAAAATACACATAAATACACAAGATCATACTCGGAGGCTCTAAATAAAAACCTGCAAAAGCATCAGAGACCTCCGAAGCAGACACCCAAACAACCTGCACCTCCCGTCACAAACCAGACAACACATAAAACACATAATCAGTGTGCTGCACAATCACAGCCCTTAAGGTGAAATAACATATCTAACACACTAGTAATGGTGACTCTATAGGCAGGCACACTGACGTTCCACTCACTAGGCTGGACAAGCAGAAGGTTAGTGTTAGCTGCCAGGCGGGAGCCAAAATCCGCCACATGACACAAGCACTCAGGTCACTCCAGAACAAGTACAAATATTACTCTGTCATTGTTCATGTTGGTGTGAATGACCTGAGATATACCTCCCTGGACTAAATGAAAAGAGACATTGAAGAGCTCTCTGATCATGTAGCCCAGGCTGGTATGACCCTGACCCTGAGTAGCATCCTGCCCTCACCAAGAATTATACCACAGTATAAATAAAAAATTATCAATTTCAACAATTGGCTAAGCTTCTGGTATCATTCAAAGGGGATCCAGTGTCTGTCAGCCTGGGACGACATGGTCGACAAGCTGCATTGCTTCACAAGAGATGGCTTGCACCTGTCACAACTAGGCTTTCGAATACTGGCAAGGCTCTTGCTGCCCCATACTGCCTTTTTTATGCAGGGCTCCATAAACAGCACAATTAACAAAAAACTGAGGGTTATGATACTCAACACCAGGAGTTTAAATCTCAAAATGCACATGCTCGAAGCACTCCTCAGTATAGAGAACTTCGACATCTGTGCAGTAACTGAAACCTGGTTCAAGGCTCCAGACAGCACCCCAGCACTACCGGCTACAACTCGTACCACACGTTTTGGCCACAGAACAAGGACTGAAACACAATAGGAGGGGGTGTATCCATATTCATTAAGGATACCTACACCTCCAGGTTAGTGGCCCAGAATGATACCTCTGAGATCATCCATGTGCAACTAAAATCCGGCAAATCTGCAATGCAAATTGTGGCCTGCTACAGATCACCCAACATGACCCAGGACCACCACTCCACCTTTCTGGAGACAATGGAAAACATGAAGGTCCTACTGAACACCCTGATATTGGACAATTTCAATTACCCTATCATTAACTGGGAAAACTACTCAAGTACAAACTCCCAGGCCCAGCGCTTCCTGGAATTCATCAACTCAAACACCCTGTATCAGCTGGTAAACTCTCCTACCAGAGGTGAAAACATATTGGACCTGGTCATCACAAACATGGGCGACAGGTGTTCCACACCGGAGGTCAACCCATCACTGGTTAGATCAGACCATAAACTAATTACGTTGGATGTCCACACCCCACCACAACCCCCAACTAAAGAAACCACAGTAAAAAACTTTTCTAAAGCAAACTTCACCTTACTTAAGACAGAGGCAGCAAGTTTCACAGCCCCCATGCTAAAGGATAATGCTGCCCAAATGCAGAAACCTTTACAAATGCATTTTATGAGCACCTACAAGGATGCATGGATTGTACCATCCCTAGCAAAACCAAGACTCACTCCTCTAAGAGAAGGAAACCAGTCTGGTGGACCCCTGCCATAAACAGGCTATACAATAGAAGGAGGAAACTAGTTCAGAAAAAAAGCAAATCCCAAGAAGGAAAGACATCCCTGATCAGTATCAGTAAGAAACTAAGGTCTCTCATAAAATCATCCACGGCTAACTTCGAAAGGAAAATAGCCAATGATTCAAAAGATAACCACAAAGCCTTCTTTAGCTATGTTAAGAATCTAAGTGCAACTCGCAGATATGCACTGAACTAGTGCAAAATAGCACAAAATATACTGAACCTACTGATATTGCCAGCATCCTGGCAGATAGATTCAGTGCAAACTTCACCCCCCTCTAACCCCCAACAGGGGCCACAACAATACCGGAAAAGTGTAGTGTCCCGGAAATCACAGACGCACAGGTGAAAATAGCCCTTTCAAAAGCCAAAAACACAGCGTAAATTGGGCCAGATGGTGCCCCAGGCTGCGTCTTGCATGAAATACAGAACGAACTAACCCCCCCCCCACCTAAACACACTGTTCAACCTCAGCCTCTCCACAGGCTATGTGCCCATAGAATGCCACACAGCAATGGTTATTCCATTCCACAAAGGAGGGGCCACAACTGACCCTGGTAACTATCGCCCTATAAGCCTGACTAGCCTGGTCTGCGAGGCTATGGGGTGCATCATCATGGAACTCATTAACAAAGACAATGGGGAACCTCCAAGCACTTGGCCCGACCCAGTTTGGCTTTGTTAAGGGGAGAGCATGCCTACTAAACCTGGTTGACTTCTTCGAGACAGTCACCAAGGCCATAGACGAGGGAAAGGTTGTTCACACAGCCTACCTTGACCTCGCCAAGGCTTTCGACACCATTCCCCACTCGGGTATTACAGAAAAACTCACCAGCCTGAACATAAACCCCGACATCACCAGATGGGTTGCCAACTGGCTTACAGACAGAACTCACACAGTAAGAATAGTGGGCTCTAGGTCCAACTCTCAACCAGTCATAAGTGGTGTCTTGCAAGGCTCGGTCCTGGGACCTTTACTGTTCGGCATATACTTCTTAGAAGTATGGGCAAACACAGGAGGACTGTGGCTAACCAAGTTCGCCGATGACTGCAAACTGGGAGCCATAATTGACTCTCCAGTTGAAATGGACATCCTCCAAAAGGGCCTTACTGAGACGGACACCTGGTGTCAAAGTCATGGCCTGAAGCTAAATGTGAAAAAATGCATAGTCATCCCATTTGGGAAAAACAAAACACCATAAATTACCACATAGGTGGCAGCCTCCTTAATACAGAAGAGGTAATAAGAGATCTGGGGACCCAGGTAGATAGCAATCTCTCCTTTGACAATCATATTGCCAAAGTAGTTAGGAAATCCTTCTATGTGGCCCATCTAATTACTAAAGGGTTCACATCTAGAAATAAAGAGGTTATAGCGCCCCTCTACTCATCACTTATCAGACCCATCATACAGTACAATGCCCCATTTGGGATGTACCTCACAAGACACTTCCAACAGCTGAAGAGACCACAAAAGTACCTCACCAAGAGGATTACTAGCCTCAAGCATATGTCCTATGCAGCCTGACTAAAAATACTCTGGCTGTACTCAGTGGCATATCACTTTCTCAGAGGTGATTTTTGCCTGACTTACAAAGCCATGTCCAACTCAGAATTGATGGACATGCTCCACCTAAAGAAATCCAAGTCACTGCAAGCCACTCGCTCTAGTGAGCTAAACCTCGCCACAACAATAAATAGAACAGGCTGGAGGATAGATTCCTGTCACAGAGACTCTCCATGCATTGGAACAAAATTCTAAACTACATTAGGCAGAGCCACTCACTAACACTCTTCAAGAGAAACCTTGACGAGTGGATGGGTAACAGAAAATACACCCCTGGGATCACTTCATTGGCTCTGCTTGACAGCGAATCAGTTAATTAATCAATGGGGCGATGAAAGCCGACACACTCTGGCTAGGCTTATAAATGCCCTCAGGCAGATAGCCTAGTACCTACCTATGAACCTATCTACTGAAAAGAAAAGAATTTAAGGAATGGGTAGTGGAGATTATTCAGGAGGTATTTGACAGGATAGAAATTACTTCTGAAAATATAGCTAGGGAGTGGAAAAAATTAAGGTGGAGTTTAGAAATAGGATGGAAATAAAAGAAAGGGAACTATGGTTAAGAAGTAACAAGAATTATTTAGAGGAATGACGAATGTTAAAGTATTGCAGAATTGGGGGAATCTCACAGAACAAGAAGATGATCAACTGCAAAATGCTAATCAGAAGATAAGGGATTACCTCAATAATATACACAAGTTTACAAAGACTGCTGTTAAGCAACTGTTTTTTGATAATAACACTAGAGTACAAAAACTTTTAGCACAACAACTCAGGCAACAGAACGTAGAAAGGGATGTCACCAAGCTTAGGGAGCCTATAACAAGGAAGATACCAAGAGATCTTGTAGAGGTATTAGAAATATTTTGGAAATTCTAAGAAAATCTCTATAAAGCAGAGAAATATGGAAATCAAGAAAAAATACAAATAGAAATGTTTATGGAAGATTTAAATATGCCAAGGTTAGAGGTAGATGAGGCTCAATTACTAAAGGTTAGGATAGGAGGAGATGAAATAAAAATTGTGATCCAGGAGCAATCTACAGGAAACTCCCCAGGAATAGATGGCATTCCTGTAGAAGTTTAGAAGCTAGGAGGGAAACACTGATAAAGATCTGGAAGGTTTTGTTTAAAAGTACTTTAAGAGGAGGAGAAGTACCAACATCCTGGAAGAAAGCAGTGATAGCTGTAATACTTAGAGGATTAAGATCCATCAGATCCAGCTTCATACATGCTCATTTCACTATTAAACCATGATTACGAGGAAATCAGTTCTTAGTATTTAAATTAATAAGCACTAACCAAGCATGCCTAAGGGTCAGCTCCCAGTGTTTTCTCCTGTCCACCTGATGAATCTGGGCATCTTGGGGCAATGTAGCAATTGCCTTATGTACACTGACAACTCTCTCGTCCTACCACCCAACACTATAACCTGTGAGAGATGCACTTATATAGCCAAACTGGAAGCCAAGCTCTCCCCAGCCAAGACTGGACTAGACAGTCAAGAGGAGAAGGTAAGCACCACACTGCACTCTACACATGGTCCATCAAAACCTGCACCACCCAAACCCACACACAGTAACACAAAACAAACACCAACATTTGCGGAGGCTCTCAATAACAATCTGCCCAAACAACAGAGACCTCCAAAGCTGAAACGCAAGCAACCACCACCCCCCAACACTACCCAAATGACACATAGCCCACAAAACCAGTGTGCCTTTCAACCTCAGCTCATAAGGCAAAACAACGTACCCAACACACTAGTCATTGGCGACTCTATAGTCAGGCACACTGACGTCCCTCTCACCAGGCTAAACAAGGAGAATGCTACTGTCAGCTGCCTGTCAGGTGCCAGGATCCACCATATAACGCACACACTCAGGTCACTCCACAACAAGTACAAATATGACTCTGTCATTGTCCATGTTGGAGTGAATGACCTGAGACGTACCTCCCTGGACTACATGAAGAGAGACATGGAGGAGCTCTCTGACCATGTGACCCAGGCAGGTATGACACTAGCCCTGAGTAGCATACTGCCATCACCCAGAATGATACCACAGTAGAAGGACAAAATGATTGACTTCAACAATTGGCTAAGCTTCTGGTGTCATTCCAAGGGGATCCAGTATCTGTCTGCCTGGGACGACATGATCGGCCGGCCAAGATGCTTTGTCAGATATGGCCTGCACCTGTCACCTCTGGGATTCTGGATACTGGCTAAGGCTCTTGCTGCCCCTATAGTGCTTTTTTTAGGCAAGGCTCAAACATCAAATGCACCACCATAGTAGATACAAACAAACAAAATATAGAAGTTATGTCCTTACCATAACGTTCCATGTGGAGTGTTCATCTCGCCTTTGTTCTTACACATGGGTTCGGAGCCGATCCTCGGCTCCGTGCCGGCCTCTTGCAAGCTCTGCATCGAGAAGAAGCTCGAGACAATCTAATACCCACAATCCCCCTCTGCCTTTACCTCAGATCTAGTTTGCAAGCAAACCAATCTACATAACAGCACATTCATGCCATACATCTATACATACATAAACAGACACATATAAAGTATATGTGTATACCAACTATGTACACAGAATAATGACAGTAGCAAAAATGCTTCTGGCCAGGCATCAAAGAACGTTCTTCCTAAGGGTGGGAGGGTGGGACTGTAAGAACAAAGGCGAGATGAACACTCCACATGGAACGTTATGGTAAGGACATAACTTCTATATGTGATAGTGTTCAATCTCGCCGTTTGTTCTTACACATGGGTAGCGTCCCTAGCTCCTAAATCCTGAGGAACTCACGGGAGGACGTTCTTGAGCACAGTGGAACCAAAGGTTGCCCTGTCCCTCGAAACCTTATCTACTTTATAATGAGAAATAAATGTATGTGGCTTAGACCAGGTAGCAGCCACACAAATAGAATCCAGAGGTAGGCGAGCTGCATGAGCCAAAGACGTAGATATTGATCTTGTGGAATGTCCTTTGGGTTTGTTCAGAAGGGGTTGATTTGCAGAATCGTATACATAGATTATACAATCCGTTAACCACTTTGAAAGAGTTCTTTTGGTAACTGCAAGTCCTTTCCTGCTATCAGCAAAAGCCACAAAGAGTTGATCTGTTTTCCTGTGATCTTTTGTTCTATCCAAATAAAACCTTAGCTGTCTGTGAACATCCAATTTGTGTAACATATATTCCATTTTGTTGGAGTGGTTTTTGAAGAAAGTGGGTAATTCAATGGACTGATTAATGTTGTTAATAGAACACACTTTAGGGAGGAAGGATGAATTGGTTCAAGAGAAACTCTGTCAGAGTGAAAGATCAGATAAGGGTGCTTGATGGAGAGAGCCTGAAGTTCAGACACTCGTCTAGCAGAAGTAATGGCTACCAGAAAGAGAGTTTTCCAGGACAAAAATTTTAATGGGCAAGACGAGGCAGGTTCAAAGGGGGGCAACATTAATTTAGATAGCAACAAGTTTAGACTCCAAGGTTACGTAGGGGATCTGACCGGAGGTCTAATATGAAAAACTCATTTGTAAAAGGCTTTACAAAGTCTGTGAGCCATGATAGGAGCTCCACATTCTTCCACATGGAAATTCGAAATGGCAGCCAATTGAACTCTTAGAGTAGCAGGAGAAGCACCCTGATGAAATAAGTCTGTTAAGAACTCTAAAATCTTATTCAAAGGAGCTGTAAAGGGATCAACGTGGTGTGTATTCGCCCAGAATACAAACTGTTTCCATTTGCTAGTATATGTTTTAGTAGTGGAAGCCTTATGCGAAGCCACTAATATATTCTGGACTGCTGGTGACAAGAGATCAGACCTGGCTAAGTTGGGAATTGGAGCAGCCAAGCTGCTAGATGGAGTGACAGAAGCGCAGGATGGGGAACCCCTGACGAGTGAGTCAACAGATCCGGCTCTGGGTCCAGAATCCAGGGTCCCCGAATGCAGTGAATTTTCAGGGAGGGAAACCAAATTTGACGAGGCCAGAATGGAGCAATGAGGATTATCGTCCTGTGAAGGTTCCTGGCTTTCTGGAGAAATTTCGGTATCAGAGGAAATGGAGGAAATGCGTACAGGAGTCCCGGGGCCAATCGTAAACCAGTGCGTCCCTGGGGACTTCCCCTGGAGGGGGTAATAGGGCAAAGTAGCTCCTGCATTTGGCATTCATTGGAGACGCAAACAGGTCGCAGGAAGGCTGGCCCCATGTGCGAAAAATCCTTTTCGCCACTGACTGTTTCAGAGACCACTCGTGCGGTAGCAGAATTGCTCTGCTCAGCCTGTCGGCTATGACGTTGGATGACCCCGGGATGTGCGTTGCTATTAGAAAGCGACCCGTGGACTCTGCCCACTGCCAAATTCTCATGGCCTCTCTGCATAATTGATAGGACTTGGTTCCCCTTGTTTGTTTATGTACCAGACTACCGACATGTTGTCCGTCTGAACTGCAATAGTCCCTAGAGGAAGAAGGGGAGCAAAGTGTTGCAACGCTAGAAACACTGCCCTCAACTCTAGAACATTGATGTGCAGATTGTATTCCAAATTGGTCCATTCGCCTTGGACTGTCTGTCCCTGAAAGATGCCCCCCCACCCTATCAGGGAAGCGTCCGTGGTCACCGTAACTGTGGGCGTGGGTAATACAAACGGCCTCCCTGGGAAAGGTTGCGTTTGGAGCCACCAGTTTAGATCTGTTTTGCAAGTCTTTGTTATGAGAATCTCGTGTGTTAGAGGTAGTTGCTGGAATGACCATTGAGCAAATAGCAGCCATTGTAGGACTCTCATGTGCAATCTTCCCAGGGGAATTGCAATAAGGGAGGCTGACATGAGGCCCAACACTTTCAGTACTAGGTGTGCAGGAGATTTCCTTGACAAGAGTAGAAGACGAATGTGAGTCTGCAGTGATGATATCCTTTCTGGGGGAAGCCTCAGAATCAATTGGCGTGTGTTTAACTCTGCTCCTATGAACAAGATATTTTGTGATGGCTGAAGTAAGGATTTTCCGAAATTTACGGAAATCCCTAGGTGAACACACAGTTGAAGAACATAGTCTCTGGCCTGCAGTAGTTGACGCCGGGTGGTGGCTGAAAGGAGCCAGTCGTCCAGATACGGAAACACCTGGAATCCCTGACGTCTCAAGTGAGACGCTACCACTGCCATGCATTTGGTGAAGACCCTGGGGGCTGAGGTCAGACCAAAGGGCAGGGCTCAAAATTGAAAGTGACTGGCACCCAGCCGGAAGCGCAAATGATCTCTGGATGCCCTGGCCATTTTGATGTGGTAGTATGCATCCTCTAGATCTATTGAGCACATCCACTCGTCCTTCTGTAGAAATGGAAGGATCGATTGAAGCGTGACCATTCGGAACTTTTCTTTCTTGACGAAAGTATTGAGGTAACTCAGGTCTAGAATGGGCCTCCAGTCCCCTGTTTTCTTTGGAACTAAAAAGAACCTTGAGTAAGTCCCGAATCCTTGCTGGTCCGCTGGGACTGGCTGGATGACTCTTTTTTCTAACAACTTTGAAATTTCTAAAGCTGCTGGCTCTCGCAGATGGGGCGTACATCTGGGAGTCTTTTCTTTGGAATGGGATAGGATAGGAAGGGTATGGTGTAACCTCTGGTAACTACGCTTTTTACCCAATTGTCTGTAGTTATATCTTGCCAGGCCTGAGGGTATAAAGCTAAGCGACCCCCGACTGCCTCCAGAGCAGGACAGTCGGGCCTCCTCTCAGGAGTGCTGAAAAGGTTTACCAGGGAGTGTTTCCCTGTCACCTTGATGTTGCGGACCCCCTCTGCCGCCAGAGCGGCGTCTTCCACCTCTGCCCCCTCCTCTGCCTCTAGAGGGGGCATCACCCTGTGTGCCCGGGAAAGACCCTTGGTTTTGTTTCCGAAACCACATTTTCCCACCGCATTGCCCTTTGGGGTACGGTCTGGTTGGGGTGGAAAAAACGGACTCCGACAGCCGACAGAGTCTTTCCCTCTTGTTCACACCGGGTAAGGGTCTCCTTTACCTTGGGGCCAAAAAGAGTGGCACCGTCAAATGGGGCGTTTGTAAAGGAAGACTTGAAGGCTTCCGCAAAGGAGCATAGGCGCATCCAGGATTGTCTACGAAGAGCAATCGCTGAAGCTGCCGCCCTACTCGAACCTTCGGCTGCGTAGGAAATCAGCCTCATGGACGAGTTAACAATCGATGTTAGGGTATTAAGTTGCGCTGTCACTTTCTCTGAGACAGCTGCATCTGTAGCACCCTGGAGGGTATCTCCCAACTCTTTGACTAGATCCCTCTGCAGACGTGTAAAATGGGTCAAATAGTTCAGGGACCGCATGGAAAAAGCCGCTGAACTAAAAATGCGCTTCCCATATCTATCCATCGTCCTAGAATCTTTATTAGGCGGATGGACAGACGAAGAAGACTCCGACATCTCCTTTTTCGTGGCTGCAGCCACCACCATAGCATCTACTGGAACTCCTTTAGTAAGGTAGGACTTATCCTGAGGTGCTGTGATGTACTTGTTCGGTTTCCTAGGAACAGGTTCCACCGTGTCAGGAGCCTCCCACGCCCTTCGAGCAATAAGTTCCATTAGTTCGTCGAAGGGCGGAGTGACCCAGGAGGAGGAAGGGCGAGCACCAAATGCCTTCAGCAGAACTGACTCATCCTCAGAAGGGGGAAGGGACTGCCAGTCACCTCTCTGTTTCAGGATCTCCAAAATGTCTGAAAAGAGACATCTTCTGAAGGTGACTTAGGGGACCCCTCTGACTCATCTAAGTCAGTATCAGATGTTATGGATTCCTGTGGAGAATCCAAGTGTCTCCTCTTACACAGTCTCTTCCTAGGGACTTCCTCGTGGGGAGCATCCGAAGAAGCCTCGAGGAAGAGGGGCACCTCCAGGGGTGGCTGAGACACTGGTGCCCGGCGCTTGGATGTGGCCGTGGGTGCAGATGAAGACAAAGGCCCTTTATGGGGAGGAGAAACTGCTTCCACTGATGTGGTTGTCTGGGTAGACAACACCTTCCTCATCAGGTCGAGCGCTCCCGGGTCCCGCATCGAAGAGTCTCCGGTTCAAGAAATGGGAAGAATCCCGACACGGGCACCGAAGGCATCGACCCGAGGACGGAGCCGAATCGATCCGTGCCGAGGCCCGAGGGAGAGTCGGAACCGACACGCCGGTTCGACTCGCCCCGAACCAAGAACAGACCGTCGGCTCCGAGACTCGGTACCGGTCCGACGGAGTCGAGGTGAGGGAACAGACCGAGAAAGGACGGTTCTGGACCCGAGGGCTCCACAATCAGCAGATCAGCCTCTTCCGGCTCCAAAGACTGAATCGGTCTCGGAGGAGGAATGGATGGAGATACAGGAAGGCCTTCAAGTTTCGACACCAGCTGGGTGGAAACCGAAATAAGTTTAGAGAGGGCCGAATGCTCCAACAGCTTCTGCACCACACGATCCACATCGACATCCGAAAGTTTGGAGGAAGAACGGGTCGAAGGAACCGAAGACGGAGCCGACCTCAATATGGCCGAAGGAGGGAGCTCCATCACCGGTTCCAAGACTCGAGGCTCAGGAACCGACACCAGTTGAACACTCAGCCCCGAAGTCTGTGGAACCGGTGATCTAACCTTTGAAGAAGAGCTCGGAGCCAATGACTTGGGCTCCGACGTCTTCGATTCCTTAGAGGACTTCGATGCCTGGTCAGAAGCATCCAAAGCCTCTTGGAAAGCTGGTTTCAAAAGACCCCTGTCCATTAGTTTCCTGCGCCTATCTGTCATGACCCTCCCACTGAAAGAGTGACAGATGGAGCAATCCTCTTGTAAGTGGAGAGGGCCAAGGCAGTAGACACAGGAACTATGGTTGTCAGTGACCGACATTTTTTGGCCACACTGACAACGCTTGAAACCAGACTTTGCCTTCTCAGACATTGTAGGTAATAAACAATTCCAGAAACAAACACACAGTCAAATCCGGGAAAAATAGTCACAATCAGGTAAATGTCAAATCCGGTATAAATTTGTCTCAATATGGTAGTATATGGGAAGGGTGTAGGCCCCGATACAAAAATACCGATAAAAAGGTTAACGGTACCAAAGAATTACGGAACCACAACACAATCACACTAGTAATACTGACAATATCAAGTTAAATAGAATTCTCAATAAAATACAACAAAAAGTTATATCTTAGCTTAGAAAACCCTCGAGCTAGCTCCCAACGATGCGAATGCAGCAGCGGCAAACTAGATCTGAGGTAAAGGCAGAGGGGGATTGTGGGTATTAGATTGTCTCGAGCTTCTTCTCGATGCAGAGCTTGCAAGAGGCCGGCACGGAGCCGAGGATCGGCTCCGAACCCATGTGTAAGAACAAACGGCGAGATTGAACACTATCACATCTAAGGTTAATGCTACTCAATGCTAGAAGTCTAAACCTCAAAATGCACTCTCTCGAGGCACTCCTTAAGATGGAGAACATCAACATTTGTGCAGTGACAGAGACCTGGTTTAAGGCTCCAGAGAGCACCCCTGCATTACCAGGCTACAATTCTTACCACACCTTTCGGCCACCTAACCTGGACCGAAACACTAAAGGAGGAGGCGTGTCCATATTCATAAAGGATATCCACACATCCAGGCTAGTGGCTCAACATAATGCATCCGAAATTATCCAAGTACAATTAACACTGGGCAAGACTGCAATTCAGGTTGTAGCAATCCCCTGCCAAGCCCTAGGACACCCGCTCCATGTTTCTTGATATACTGGATAATATTAAGGTACAGCCCGATACCCTAACATTGGGAGATTTCATCTACCCCACCATCAACTGGGAAAACTACTCGCATACTAACTCATCTGCCCAACGTTTTCTGGCATTCATCAATTCCAATGTCCTGGATCAGTTTGTCCATACCCCTACCAGGGGCAGCAACATCCTGGACCTGGTTATTACCAATATGGGTAACAGATGCTCCAAGCCAGAGGTCAACTCCTCCCTGGTCAGGTCCGACCACAAGCTAATCACCCTAGAAATCCATATCCCGCCCCCACTCCCCATTAAGGAAACAACTGTAAAAAATTTCACAAAGCCAACTTCATGCTTCTTAAGTCAGACATGGCCAACTTCACATTACCCACATAGATGGAAAATAGAGACACGGTTGCTGAATCATATACAAAAGCACTGTATAAGCACATACACGAGTGCATGGTCAGTCCATCCCCAACAGAACCAAGATGCTGTCCTCCAAAAAAAGGAAGCCAATTTGGTGGTTCCCAGACATAAACAAACTCTACAACAGAAGGAATAAATTGTTGCAAAAAAGAGTAAAATCCCATGATTGCAGGAACTCCCTGGTTAGCCTCAGCAAGAAGCTGAGATCCCTCATAAAATCCTCCGAAGCTAGTTATGAAAATAAAATCACCATGGATTCTAAAGACAACCACAAAGCTTTCTACAGCTATGTCAAGAATCTCAATGGCAACACTCAGATCTGCTCAGACCTACAGCACAATGGCACTACATTTACTGAACCAACTGACACTCTCAACATCCTGGCAGACAAGTTCAGTGCAAACTTTACCCCCCCCCCACCTCCCAAAGGGCCCATCTCCATACCAGAAGATTGCAAGGCTCCTGTAATCACGGACGCACAGGTAAAGACTGCACTCTCCAAAGCCAAGGACACAGCATCCATGGGACCGGACTACATCCCAGGCTGCATTCTGCATGAACTACAGAACGAACTGGCACCCCACCTATGTACCATGTTCAACTAGAGCCTCACTTCAGGCTTTGTGCCTATGGAATGGTGCACAGCAATGGTGATCCCACTCCATAAAGGGGGTGGCACCACTGACCCTGGGAACTACTACCCCATTAGCCTGACGAGCCTGGTCTGCAAGGCCATGGAACGCATCATCCTGGAGCTTATAAACGAAGACATAGGTAACCTCCAAACTCTGGACCTCACTCAGTTTGGGTTTGTAAAAGGTAGATCATGCCTCCTAAACCTTATTGACTTCTTTGAAGCAGTCACCAGAGCCATAGACGAGGGTAAGGTGGTGCACACAGCCTATCTTGATCCCGTCAAGGCTTTTGATATCATCCCTCACTCTGGTATTATAGATAAACTCACTGGACTAGGCATAAATCCATATGTCACAAGATGAGTGGCCAACTGGCTCACTAGCGGAACCCACACAGTGAAAGTAGCCGACTCCAAATCCGACTTCAGACCAGTGATAAGTGGAGTACCACAGGGTTTGGTCCTGGGTCCTCTCCTGTTCGGTATCTACTTTTCTGAAGTCCAGGCTAATACAGCTGGTCTCTGGCTAATGAAATTTCCAGACGACTGCAAACTAGCATCCATAATTGATTTGTCTAAGGATGTGGACATTCTACAAAGAGGCCTCACTGAGACTGATGCCTGGTGTCAAAGTCATGGCCTAAAGCTCAATGCCAAGAAGTACATTGTCATCCCCTTTGGAATAAACACTGTACCCATTCACTACCACATAGGCAATAGCCTAATAAACACCAAAAGTGTGATAAGAGACCTTGGGACACAGGTGGACAATAGTCTCTCCTTTGATAATCATATCGTCACAGCAATCAGGAAATCCTTCTACATGGCACACTTAATCACAAAGGCATTCTCCTCCAGAAAAAGAGAGGTCACTGTTCCTTTCTACTCATCCCTCATCAGATCCATTATAAAGTACAATGCCCTATTTGGCATGTACCTCGCAAGACTTTTGCAACAACTAGAAAGGCCACAGAAATGCCTCACTAGGAGGATTACCGGCCTCAAACAGATGCCATACACAGACTGTATCAAAAAACTCCAGCTCTACTCTGTCGCATAGCACCTACCAGAGGAGACCTCTGCCTAAAATGTAAAGCCATGTCTAACCCAGATCTGATGGACATGCTACACTTAAAGAAATCCCAATCTCTCCGAGCCACATGCTTCAGGGACCTAAACCTTGTCACCACAATAAACAGAACATGCGGAGGGACAGATTCCTGATCCAGAGACTTCCCATGCTCTGGAACAGGCTGCCCATTCATGTCAAGCAGAGCTCATTAGACCTCTTTAAGAGAAATCTTGACAACTGGATGGGAAACAGGAAATTCACTCCGGGCATCACTGCTGTGCCACTGCTCAACAGGGGCACAGTAAAATCATTTTCCTAGGTGGCAAAAACCAAGGAACCTTGTTTGGCTAGGCTTATATAGACCCTAGGGCTGACAGCCTAGTACATACCTATAAACCTATGATTATAAAGTGTTCATGTCTATAATGGCTAAAATAATGGCAAATGTGATGCTGAAATTGATAGATATGGATCAATGTGGTATTGTGGAGGGGATGCAAACATTTGACAACATTAACAGAACACTGATGATCCAGAGGGAAGCAGAATGTAAGAAAATACTGTTGTTGGTGGGTCTCGACGCAAAGAAAATACTTGACAGAGTAAGCTGGGAATTTATGAGCAGGGCAATGGAAGCATTTCCATTTCCTGAAAAAAATTATAAGGTTAATTAGGAGGATATATAAAGGATCAGACATGAAAATTAAAGTGGAAGGGGTCTTCTCTGATAATTTCTGATTGTGCAGAGGAATCAGGCAGGGGTATATACTGGTCAGACATATTTTTATCAACCAAAAAATTGGTGGATAGCAATTAATAAATAGCTGAAGGACTTTATCTGGAAAGGAAAGATGGCAAGATTTAAGTGGGATAAGCTGATTCTTCCAGTAGAAAAAGGCAGATTGGGATTACCTAATTTGAAGGGGTATTCCAGAGCTGCATAGTTAAGGCTCCTACACATAGTACAAGAAGAAAACTGTAATTCAAATTGGAAAGGGGTGATGATGTAATGAGGGAAGCTGAAGAAACATGCAGAGACTGGGATTTTGGATGCAGGCCTTTAAGGAGAATAATAATACTCATTCAGAATATTATATCTATAAATTAGCAGAAAGCATCCTAAGAACTAAGCCAACATAGGACTGCCGACATGGATGATTGCAATTAGGGATACAGACAATAGGCAAGAGGGGGCTGGAATTTATTGGAGAAAACTGGCAAAGGAACCAAGGTATTGGGAGCAAATAACTAGAGATGGAAAGATGATAGAATGGGAAGACGCTAAACATTTATTTGGGCTGCAGGTTAGAGATTGGCTTCCCTATCAAGGATTGATATCAGAGTACAGGCAAAGTGAAAGAAATGGGGGGGGGGTTCTAAATGAAAGACCAACACTGGTAGAGGTTTTAGTAGAATCTAGAACTGAAGCTGCCATTAAAAAAAGAATAATTAGTAGAACATACAAAATATTGCATGGTAACTATAATAATCAATTAGAGGAGGTTAGAAATGATTGGGAAGAGAGATACTGGATAATCAATTCACAAAGAAACAATGGGAGGATATATGCATATCTCCCAAATAAGCGACAAAATCTAGAAGATTTAGGATTTTTGCTTGGAAATGTTTACGTTGATATTTTTATACCCCAAGTAGACTCCAGACATTTTTTCCTCAGGTAGACAGTAAATGTTAGAGGTGAGATGGGGAAGACAGAGATAAGTGGGAACATATTTTCTGGGAGTGCGGTGAGTTGACTTTTAGGATTTCCTGCAGGATGCACTGTTGGAGATGTAGGATGGGTGGATTGGTATGATGAGGGAGATGATTTTTGTGAGCTATGATACAAGAATCAGAATTGCCTACACCTGGTAAGGCCTTGCTGTGTCTAGTTATGGTGGCTGCCAAAAAAGCAATTACTAAAAAATCAAAATCAAAATCTAAATTAACTACACTAGAAGTAGTGAATATAGTAACAGAAATAAAACAACTGGAATCGAGCTCTTTAGAAAAAGGTAGGAGAAAACTACATAGGAAAAAATGGGAATTGTGGGGACAATACATACACGGGAAGAATGAGTTTTAAAAGAAGGCAGGACTTAAATTAGCTATGTAGTGTTTGATGGAAAATTAATGGGTAGATTACCGGTGATGCATAATGTTTGCAGCTGGGAGTGTGTCAGTATGGTTTGTGATGCAAAATGCTTGCAATTAGGATTGTGTTCATGTGGATTGTTTTCATTTATATAAATGTATGAATGCCTATGTCGTAAGTGATGGTTTAATAAAGATGTTTCTTGTTAAAAAAGGCAGGAATTGAATAATTTGTGTAATGTTGCGGAGGTTGTATGATAAATATATATATATATATATATATATATATATATATATATATATACACAAATATATATAATATATATATATATACACAAATATATATATATATATATATATATATATATATATATATATATACACAAATATATATATATATATATATATATATATATGTATATATATATATATATAATATATGTGTGTGTGTGTGTGTGTGTGTGTGGAGTATAATCTTTGTAGAAGTGAACTTGTTAATACAGTTTGATTGCTTTTATATAAATGTAAATTTGCCTATGTCACAAGAGATAATTTAATAAAAAAATGTAATTTGTAATGAACAAGAAAGTATGCACATTACAAATTAAATTTTTTTTATTGAATTATCTCTTGTGACATAGGCAAATTTACATTTATATAAAAGCAATCAAACTGTATTAACAATGAGCAAGAAAGTATGCACATTTCTCGGCTGGAGCCCCTTCTGTGTGGAGTCTGCATGTCCTCCCCATGGTCGAGTGGCGTTCGAAAGACATGCGTAGGGCGTGCCTTCATTGAAGGTTGGGCATCGAGCTGGCACCTGGGCACAGTAAAAAAAAAATCTACTGCCAATCATTAGCGGACCAGAGTTTCGCTGTGGTGACCCCTAACCGGGAAAAGCCAAAAGAAGAACAAGAAGAAAGTATGCACATCGGTCCAGATAGCTGCTGCACAAATGTAAGCAATGAAAGTTCTAAACAAAAAATCAGTAGTTAGTCATGGATCCTATAGAATGTGCTTTTGGAGGCTTTGATAGGAAGAAGTCTTGCTGAATATAAACAAAAGAAATGCAATCAGTAATCTATTTTGCCAAGGTAACTTTAGAAACAGTGATCCCAATCTTTTCAGGGAGGAAGAAACAAAGAGCTGTTCCGACTTCCTGAATTATTTTGTTCTGTCGAGATAAAAACGTAGTTGATGAAAAATAAAAATAAAAAAATCCAACCATGTAGATAAGATGTAGAATTTATTATACACCATCAAAAAAGACTAAGTGCTTTCGCTAAATTCATATAGCATCATCAGAGTCATTTTGGTATCAAATCCTTACTGTTTAAAAAGAAGCAGCATCTATAAATTTTTGAAGGTAGAATACCTTAAACTACCTGTTATTTTTGGTATACCAAAGGTTAATAAAGATGTTAAAAATCCATCCTTTAGACCAATAGTTGCAGCTAAGGGGTCGAAAACAGAACCTTTGGCTACCTATGTAGATCATAATGTCAAAGGAGTGTTGGGGGAGGCAGAACATGTGCTACGAGATTCCTGGCACTGTTTGAAGAGAATGAGAAATATAGGGGAATGTGAACAAAGTGTTTTTTTGACAACTGGTGTCATCAATTTATTCACCGTTATTCCCCATAAAGAAGGGATGAATATGTTCCATGAGAGTCTGTTGAAAAGTAAAACATTAGATAAAAGCAAAATAAACCTTTTGCTGGACTTCATGGATCTGATACTAAAAATAATTTTCTAAGATTTGAGGGGGAGATTTTTCGCCAAAAATCAGGAATAGCAATGTCAGCAAGATGTGCTCCCATTTTTGCAAATTTGGTACTTCTAGAACAGGAAAACCTTTTTGTATTTCAATCTAAATATATGAAGGACATAATGATTTATAACCGATTTTTGGATGATATCCTGGTGCTTTGGAAAGGAAAGGTTGATGAGATTAGTGAATTTATTAATTACCTCAATTCAACAATGTCATTTCTAAGGTTTACATATACTTATCATGAGACTGAAATTAACTATTTAGACATCACTTTGAGTAAGAATAACAATGTACTAAATAGTAAACTATATAGAAAAGAAAATTACTCCAATTCTCTACTACACTTCACTAGTTGCCATCCCCACCACCAGTTCAAGAGCATAGTAAAAGGACAGATGGTGAGGGCCTCACGACTAGTGAGTGATCACATTGAATTTGGGAGAGAATTGTTTAAACTTATAGGAATGTTTCTAGAAAGGGGATACCCATTAAATCTGTTATCAGAAACCACAAATCCACAAGCGTTTAGTCCACAAGATAACCTGTAACTCCACTGAAAAACGCTGACTGCATCCAACGCATAAAAATGCCACAGCGTGTAAAAACAGCAAGAAAGTTTAATCCACAATAGAATGTACAAATACAAGTGGTGATGTACACTGATGTTAAGCGCTTTCACTCATCACAACATGAGCTTCATCAGAACAATTTGACTACAGATGCCTTCAGTTTAAATAACAAATCTGGCACCAAAACTTCTTAATGTTTCTTAAAGCAACATGTTCTCATGTCAAGCACATCCAAATGTATATATAAATATCTACTACTTCTTAATACATTATAACTAAAACTAAACTGTAATAAAAAACATATTGCATATATAAAATTATTGTTTATATATAAAAATTATTGTTTATATATTAAAAATGCTTTTAATAACAAAATAAATCTAAACCTATTAGCAACAATTTCAAGTATGTCTGTCCAACAAAGGTTTAATTGATATACTTTCATTTAATCCAGGGAATGTGGTGGCATCTGTGTACAACTGCCACCACAATTCTCTGCATGCCAATACATTCTTAACGTCACAGCCTCTAGGGTCAGAAATTACACTTTCCAAAATGCCAAAAGTAAATTTATGCTCTATACCACATTTCTCTATATGCCTACATAATGCATTCTTGTTGTCTTTTGACTTTTTACTATATAGATGGGCATATATTCTTTTTTTAAAAAATCGCTCCGTTTTACCTATGTAGTATGCATAACATTCTGTACACTTGGCCAGATATATCACAAATTTAGTGGAACAATTCCCTTTTGTAAACCATATCCTAGTGTTGTTGATGTTGTTTAATATCAACCCTTCACTTTCATTAATGGCATGACATTGATTGCAGGCTCCACATCTAGTGGTATGTTTGCCTTTGTTTTCTATTTAGACATCACTTTGAGTAAGAATAACAATGTACTAAATAGTAAACTATATAGAAAAGAAAATTACTCCAATTCTCTACTGCACTTCACTAGTTGCCATCCCCACCACCAGTTCAAGAGCATAGTAAAAGGACAGATGGTGAGGGCCTCACGACTAGTGAGTGATCACATTGAATTTGGGAGAGAATTGTTTAAACTTATAGGAATGTTTCTAGAAAGGGGATACCCATTAAATCTGTTATAGAAAGTGAGGAAAGAAATTATAAATAAAAAAAACACAAAATGTCTACCTATTCTTAAGAAGAAAATGGATATAAATTAAATATTAATTAAATCGGATGAAAGAAAAACAGATGTGATGGTTTTAAGTTATAATTGTGTGACACCTGGATTTGTTAGAATATTGACAGAAAAGTGGGTTACCTGCCTTGAAGGGGAAACAAAAGCCCTATTAGGAGCAAAACCAAAGATAACATATAGAAGGGGGAAAAATATAAAAGAATGGTTGGATACAAATGAAAATAGAACAACAAAAAATATTTCTAGAATGACAAAATGTGGAACCTGTAGATATATAAATGATGGGCCATATGTGGTGATAAGCTCCTATGGAGCAACCATTGCATGTCCAGGAAAATGCAATTGCAATACATCAAAGTTAGTATATGTGGCAACCTGTGTAACATGCAAATCATTTTATGTTGGCAAAACAAACCGAAGGCTAAGAGATAGAACAGCTATTTCTTCATAGTAAAAAATGTATCAACTTTAAAAAAGTTTATCTTTTTTATAATAGAGTTTTTATAGATGGTAGGGGAGGGGATATAGAAAATGAAGTAGAAGTAAAAGAAATGAAATTGCAGATGCATTTAAATGCTCAAAATTCACCAATGTTGAACGACAACATTTCCCTGAAACCATTGCTAAAACAAAGGGCAAATGTAATAAAATAGATTTATGGTGAATTTGTGAGGCATACATACAAGGTATTCATACATATATTTTTAAAAAATATATTATAATCATTATAATATATATGATTTTATACATAATAGTTGGTAAAAGTGTTTAAATTAATAGGAAATTATGTAATTAATTATTTGTGTGAAATGATTGGATGCTGCTTCTTTTTAAACAGTAAGGATTTGATACCAAAATGACTCTGATGATGCTATATGAATTTAGCGAAAGTGCTTAGTCTTTTTTGGTGGTGTATAATAAATTCTAAGTATTATCTACGTGGTTAGATTTTATTTTTATTTTTTATCAGTTTTGGTGTTTTACACTATTTATTTAAATAAAAAGTAGTTGCCTATGAACATCTAAAAGATGTAGCATGTTCTGTCCTTACTAGAAAAATTGGGGAAGAAGGCAGGCAAATGAACTGCTTGACTGATAGTCGATTCAGATGATACCTTCAGCAAGAAGAATAGATTTGTTCGTAAAGTGACTCTGCCTTTGTATAAAACAATGTAAGATGATTTGTAAGCTAGAGCCGGGAGTTCAGAAATTCATCTTGCAGATGTAATAGCTACTAGGAATACTGTTTTCCAAGACAAAAAATTTAAATCTGACTTAGCTGATGGTTCAAAGGGATGTTAAGTCAACCCTTGGAGTACAACTGTAAAATCCCAAGAAGGAGATGGGTCTCTTGGAGGGACCATGTGCCTTAGACCGTCTGTCCCAAGAAGTGCCCCCCCCCCGAACCTGGAGGCATTTGTGGTCACCATGGCCAATGGAGAGGACAGAATATAAGGATGACCTAGGTAAGCTCTGTCCAACTGAATCCACTAATGAAGATAATCTTTGCAGACCCAAGTTGGTTTGACTGAAAGGACAAAGGATGACGTAGCATAGACATCTGAAAATCTAGAGTACACTGGAGAATATGCAGATAAAAACGGGCCATCGAAACTAAGGTTATGGCCTTTGCATTCAAACCTAGAGCCTGAAGGACAAGCCTGGCTGGAGGAAAAAAGTGAACAAGAATTTGTTGAACCTGAAACTTGACTGTGTCCACACAATGTAAAGGAACAGAGGCTATCTGACTTACTGTATTCAACTGAGCACCTATGAACTCCAGTTTCTGCCAAGTTGTAGATGAGATTTGCAGGTGTTGGCTGAAATGCCTAGCTTTTGACAAACTTGGAGCATATAGTCCTTGAACAGTTAGAAGATACTTGGTTGGGTGGTGAGGTAGGAGCTAGTCATCTAGATATGGAAACACGCAGAATCCAAGCAATCTCAGGTGAGCTGCTACCACTGCCATACACTTGGTAAAGACCCTGAATGCTGTGGTGAGACCAAAGGGCATGGCTCCCAACTGACAGTAACTGACACTCACCTGGAAGTGCAGATATCTTGGGGATTGTCTGTTCATTTGATGCAACAGTACGCATCCTGAAGATCAACTGAGTGCATCCAACTGTCCTTGTGTAAAAAAGGTAGAATGGACTGAACAGAGACCATTTGGAATGTTGTCTTCTTCACAAATTGGTTCAATTTGTTTATATTCAGAAGTGGTCTCAGGTTCCTAGTCTTCTTGGGCACTAAAATGAACCTTGAGTAAGTTCCAAATCTCCTCTGGTCTGGTGGGACCTCCTGGATGACTTTTGTCTAGCAGCTTTTGAATCTCTTGAGCTGCAGCTTCTCTCTGACTGTGTGAGACATCAGGAAGCATTCATCTTTTTATTGAGGAAATCTGGAAAAATGGTACTGAATAACCTCTGGATATTATTTTTAGCATTCAAGAATCGTATGATGTAGAACCCCAGGCATATGGGTACAAAGGAAAGAACCCCCAAATGCCTCCAGAGGTGGGCAGTTAGACAACTCTTCAGAAGCACTGAAAAGGCTTATCTGAATGAGAATCTTGAAAACCCTGTTTTTCAGGCCTTCCCTGCTGTGAGGACAGTGTCTTCCATTTGAACTCCCTCCACTGTCTCTGGAAGAGTTGTCCCTGTGTGAATCCTGAAAAGATCCCTGGGACTTACGCAGTCACATTTTCTTGCTCCCTCTTTGATTCTGGGAAAAAGAACGTTGAGGGGTAGAGAAGTGTATCCCTATGGCAGATAGGGTCTTTCCACCATGTTCGCTCTGGGAAAGCATTTCCTTTATACTAGGCCCAACAAAGATGGTCCATCAAAAGGAGCATTAATGAAAGAAGACCTGAAAGTCTCCACAAAGTCACACAAATGCATCCAGGCATGTCTCCTAACAGCAATGCCTGAAATGGCAATCCATGAGGTGCCCTCTGCAGCACTTGATAGTAACCTCATGGATGCATTGGAAATGGATAATAGATTGGTGAGCTGGAAAAGGACCTCTTGTAGTCCTTCATGAACATGGACTCTGAGAGGGGGCTGGAGATATCCTTGGCCAAATCCTGCTGTAGTTTTGTGAAGTGCACTAAATAATTCACAGACCTTAAGGCAAAGGTTGCTGAAGCAAAAATGCACTTTATGAACCTGTCCAACACCTTGGACTCTCTATTAGTGGGCTGGACTGAGGAAGTCTGCTCTGCTAGCTCCTTTTTAGTGGCTGCCGCTATACCCATATCATCAAAAGGGACTTCTTTACTTCAATGTAATCTGTCCTTTGTGGTGCCAACATTTTATTAGGGAATGGTTTCAACAGAATCCAGTTCCTTCCATGCCAGGCAAGAGATTAAATCAATAAGCTCATCTGCCAGGAGAGTCACCCAAGACATAGATGGGCCAGACACAAAAGCTTCCAGAAAAAACGACTCCTCTGGGGAGGGAGCATCTGAAGACAATCCACCTTTTTGTTTAAGGATCTCTAGGATGTCTCCAAATGTGATGTCATCCAGTTGAGAGCTGGGGGATCTTTCCACATCATTAAAGCCGGAATCTTCCGAGAGATTCCATAGGGGAATCTATCCGGTGCCTTTTGCAAGCACTCTTTCAGGGAATATCTTCAGTGGGATAGTCTAGAGAAGTATCCAAAGGGAGGGGAGGATCCTCAATGGGGACTGTCTGGATGTTAGGTGGTACTGGCTGTTCGTGTGAAGTAGGCCTGACAGGATCACAGCTTGGACCCAAAGGTGGAAGGGATATAGGATCCAAGGACGAAACAGTAGTTGAATCTCTCTTTTGAAAGACAAATCTCTCTACTACTTTGAAAGCAGATGGAGCGGGAGAAGCCATGGCTGGTTGTACTGGAGCTGAAACTTCTGAAGCTACCAAGCCTTTACTCGGCCCAGATCTGTGCCTTGAGGAGGAAGTTGGTCCAAAGCTGTTCAGTGTTTTAGCTCCAAGGGGCAAAGACAGCTGCAATAACATCAGAGTACAACCCAGCCCCCCCCTCCAGATGTGGCTCTGACTCTTCAGCTCTGAGACTCATCCATATTCAAAGAAATTGGAGTGGCATTAGTAAGGGAGGTTGTCGGAGTCAAAGACCTGTTCATCTTCGGATACGACACCAACACTCTCTGGACTCTCAGCTCTATGGGCTCAGAAACTGTGGGATGGATCAGAGAAGGAGAGATCACTATGTAAGAAGTAGATGGGAGGCTCATGGATCCAATGGGAGGTGGAGCCGGAAAAAACCCCATCTGAATCTGAGCTCTGAGGAATTTCCTTGTCATCCTATCCATGTTGGCTTCTGAAACATTTCTGGAGGACCTAATGAAAAAGGTGATTGACCAGCTGACCTACACTCTCTCCTCGGTGTCCTTTGAATAAAAGGGGAATGGAGACGAGGAGAAAACAGTTCAATGGTGAACCAGGGTGAGTGGGTTCATGGAGACTTAGTTTGGAAAACAGTTGGATCTGAGGGTGTGGGATCCGAGTGCTTCCTCTTAGTATCAGAAGAAGTCAGACCCGATGTTTATTGAATTTTTGGTGGAGGCTCCAAAGAAGCTGAGGTAAATGTAGTAGTCTTTGGAGAACAGGTGGGGGATCTTTTACAAGACTCCTTCACTTCTGAAGAGGATTTTGCAGGTTTATCTGTGGTTTCAACCCCTGACGAAGAAGAAGAAAGCAGACGCATACCATTAAGCACTAACTTATTGTGTCTATCACTAAGTGCCCTAGAATGAAAGGCAACACAAATGGAGCAGTCATTATTGAGGCGTGACCCTCCAAGACAGTAGATGCACTCTTTGTGGGCATCAGAGTTGGGGACCTTATGCCCACAGGATGTGCCCTTTTTAAAGCTCTTTGTTTTTTTTGGCTATTTTTGAATAAAAATAACAACAACCTTACGTACGCTACCAACAATGATAGAAAAGAATACCTCCAAAGGGTAGAAAAATTGGTGAAGGAAATGGCAAGTGCCAGCTATGGTACGGCAGAACTACCAAAGGGTAGAAAAGAGAAGAAAAAGGTTACTGGAAAGAAAACCCAAATATTTAAAAACTAGGACAGGGAGGTGAGTAATTAGAGAAGGATAGATGAAAAGTTTTAAAAAGAATTTACTACTCACAAAATCTCCATCAATATCAAAATAGCTCTAAAATGAAAATGCATCTGTGCGTTATGGCAGCAAACAAGATCTGAGGTATTGCTAGTTGACTGGGGCATTATGGGTAGAGGAAGGAGCTTGTGAGTTGGATCTGAAAGTGCAGTGCATGCAGTTGAGTTAGATCCAAGGTCAGATCAAATACCCAATTGTTGAGGAATGAATGAAAAGGACACCAGACGTCTAATATTGTTATGGGGGTGTTCTGTTTTGGCAGATATGCCAGTGAAGGCAGACATGATGCCTAAGTATTGTGAGAAAAGACTCATATTGAATGCAATGAAACAAGACCATGCTAGATAAAGTTTGGTTAAATATATATTAGAGACAGTTGGAGGTTGTGACATAGAGTTTTCTTCAAAGTATGAACTGCAGGGTTAAATTTTTTATGTGGATTTATTAGATTTTTAAGGAGATTTAGTGGAAACTTAAAGAAAATAGACATATTTTAGAGATATTAACAGAGATTTGATAGGAAAAAAAAGAGAGAGATTTGATAGAAATGTTTTCACGGATAAGGCTTCAAAAGGAGATTTGAGCTTTAAGTACAACAGTAGATGGTTATTTATTTAATTTAATTTATTTATTTTACATTTGTTGACCGGGAGAGTTCAACTGGATACATGTCTATTTCCAGCGGAGGCCAGGGGAGAAAAGCTCCATACATCAAACAACATAGCATGCAAATAATATTAGTAAACACAAGATTTAAAAAAGGTTACATAGCTATGAAGTAAAAAAAAAAAAAAGAAAAAAACAATATATATAATCAAAAGTTCATAGAAAGTACATTGGTTCCAGTTATCACATTGTCTGAGACAAACCTAAGCAAGGGGAGACTTAAGTGAGATGATAGGGTTCAGTAGGTGACTATTACTAGAGTTCTGAGATGTAATGTGAATATTTGTGGACATTCTGGGTAGTTATTAGGAGGTGAAAACACCATAGGTAGGAGTTACTATTCCTAATAATGGGAAGAAGTGACAAGGGAGGAAGAGGGGTGAGTGAGGGAGGTCAGCCTGGAGGGGAACAAGAGCATATCCATGATAGTTTTAGGTGTTCTTTGAGTCGCTTTTTGAATGTAACATTTGAGTCAGTTAAAGTAATGGAAGAAGGTAAGGAGTTCCAAATTTTGCCTATGTGGTTAAGGAGGAGGGAGTCACCTGCTGTGCTATTGATTTTGGTCATTTTGATTAGTCTTTTGTCACTAGAGCTAGAGCAAAGTTGTCTGTGATTGATTTGTAGTTTTAACAGGTTGGACAGCCGTGGGGTTTTGTCTGGAAGTACTAGGAGTTTATGGGCAAAAGAAAGTTGATGGGATGATAGGAGATTAGGGAACTCAAGCCAGTTAAGTTGATTTAGTGAGTGACAGTGGTGGGCTCGGTAGGTGGCACTGATGGCAAATTAGGCTATTTGATTGTAACAGACATTGAGCTTGGCAATTTCAGTTTTGGATAGGTTGGTGAAGATAGGTGCAGCATAGAGTAGTGTGGACAGGAGGTGACTTTGAGCTATGGTTATTCTGGAGAGTTGAGTTAGAAATGCTTTATTTTTGTAAAGACTGCCCAGTTTATTGTGGATGTTTTTTATGGTTTGATTTATATGTAGATCGAATTTGAGGTTGTTGTCAATGGTCACTCCTAGCAATTTAGTATGAGTGTCTGGAGAGATGATAGTCCCATTTCTGGATACAATTTTAAAGCAGATGGGCATTGTGGTGGATATGTTTGGTTTGAATAGCAACAGTTTGTTTTTTTTGGGATTTAGTAACAGGTTTTTCCTAGTGTAGAGCAGAAGTAGAGCTATTCCTTTTTTATGTGGTCTTTTATATAGAGTTTGAAGGACTGATAAGAGGTAGCTATTCTAATGGAAGAAGAGAGAGAGTTCCAGGCTTTGGCAACAGAGTAAGAGTAAAGGGAGTGTCCTGCTGATCTGTTTGGTCTATAGATAGTAAGTTGCTTTAGATCATTTCATCACAGAGGGCAAATGGATGAGCATTTTTGTACTGTGGTATTTAAAGTAGTATATTTGTCAGGATAGTTAGTAATTGTACATACAGTGAGTGAGTATATTTTAGGTAGTTGGGTAGTTCTGGCCAGTTAAAGGTTTTTAGTGTAGCAGAGTGATGGGTACAGTATTCAGCATCAGTGGGAAATTTGTCAGTTTTATTATAACATTGTTCGAGTTTTTGAATGTTGATTTTCAGAGATTTGTGGGAATGAAGCCACTGTAGAGGAGAGGAGGAAGGAGGTAAGTTTTTGCTAGTGTGATTCTAGAAGTGTGGTTGAGGAAGTTTTGAATCATTGGCATTCTATATAATGGAGATGTGTTATGTGCATGTATGGATTGAGGTGGTAAGTCTAATAAACAGCAAAGGTCCAAGGACTGAGCCTTGTGGGACACCTGTATTTACAGGGAGAAAGAAAGATAGAGTGTTCTGCCATTTTTACTGACTGGAATCTGTCTTTGAGATAGCTCTGAAAGCAGTTTAAGGTATTTGCTGTAAGGTCTAATATAATATTTCTGTTAGATGTTTTTTGCAGCTAACAGTATTCAAGGCTTTTGATAGATCGATGAATAACACAGATATGAATATATCACTATCCCTGGCTTTATTTGCTGTTTACATGAATAAGAGTGGAGCTGTATTAGTATTATGGGATGGTTGAAAACCACGCTAAGTTGAGGTTAAAAGTTGTTGCTGTATAAAATATTCTAAAAGTTGCTTATGGAAAGTGAGAATAGTATTTCTATTGGCCTGAAGTTTGTGATATTAACTGAATTACCTCCTTTGTGTTGAGGAGTGATGTGAAACTTTTTCCAGAGCTTGGGGACATGACTCTTGTATAGATCTCTTTATAAGGACCTAAATGGTGTAGTTTATGTTACTAGCTGCTATTTTTTAGAAACTCACTAAGGAAATTATCTGCAGAGGTAAACCAAACTTTTATCTTGTTTAGTAGATGTTTGATAGTGGTTGCAGGCACTATCTGCAGGCTGAACATAAGAGAAGCTTGGGATTATTTAGATGAGCCAAGCTGAGTTAAGCTAAAACCTTTTTAATGGATGCTATGCTATCTATAAAATAGTTATTAAATTGTGTTCCAAGATCCATTGCAGTACTGTATGGAGATGAGTTGGGATTTTGTTTTTGCCTGAGGTGTAGTATGTTCTTGATTGTTGATCAGAATTTTTTTGAGATTTGTTTTACAACTATTCTGGAAATTATTAAAGTACATTTTTGTCTGAGATTTTTTGTTTTTTGTTTTTTGCTTGGTTGACTAGTAGTTTATATTGTTGGATGTTTTGTGACATGTTTTTGCTAGTTCAATTAAGCTTTTTTTAAACACCTTTACTGAATTATCCCTTGTGACATACCCAACTTTACAATTATATAAAATTAATCAAACTGTATTAACAAGTTCATGTTTATAAACATAATACTTCACATATACTGCTACATATAAAGTAACATTACATAAACTATTCAATTCCTGCCACACCGACACAATCCTGGTTGCAAGCATTTTACATCACAGACCATACTGACGCACTCCCATTTGCACTTACATTCTAGGCAATCATTTTTAGACTAACATTACATAGCTCATTTAAGTCCTGCCTTCTCTTAAACCTCATTCTTCCCCTGTATATGTTGTTCCCACACTTCCCATTTTATCCTTTGTAGTTTGCTCCTACTTTTTTCTAAAGATCTCAATTCCAGTTGTTTTACCTCTGTTACTATATACTTCTAATATAGTTGTTTAAATTTTGATTTCCATTTTCTACTAATTGCTTTTTGGCAGCCAACATAATTTGATAAAGCAAGGCCTAACCATGTGTAGGCAATTCTGATTCTTGTATCATAGCTTAGAAAAATCATCTCCCTTGTCACACCAATCTGCCCACCCAGCATCTCCGAAAGTGTATCCCACAGGGAATCCTTAAAGTCCGCCAACTCACTGCACTCCCAGAAAATATGTTCCAATTACCTCTTTCTTATTTGCCACACTTCTATCATTTGCTGTCTACCTAAGGAAAAATTCTCTGGATTCTACTTGGGGTACAAAAATAGCTATGCAAACAATTCCAAGCAAAAATCCTAAATCTTCTAGATTTTGTTGCATATTTGGGAGACATACATATATCCTCCCATTGCTTCTTTGTGAATTGCTTATCCAGTCTCTTCCTTTCTAACCTCCTCTGATTGAGTCTTGCAGTTATCATGCAATATTTCATATGCTTTACTAATTATTCCTTTTTTAATGGCAGCTTCTGTTCTAGATTCTACTAAAAACTCTACCAGTGCTGGCCTTTCATTTATGATCCCCCCCATTTCTTTCTCTTTGCCTATACTCCAATATCAGTCGTTGATAGGGAAGTCAATCTCTAAACTGCAGTCCACATAAATTCTTGACATCTTCCCATTCTATCATTTTCCCTCTCTAGTTATTTTCACCCAACACCTTGGCTCCTTTGCCAGTTTTCTCCCAAAAATTCCAGCCCCCTCTTGCCTATTGTCTATATCCCTAATTGCAATCATCTCTATCGGCAGAATCTCCTTTCTCCATTCCCATGTTGGCTTAGTTCTTAGGATGCATTCTGCTAGTTTATAGAAATAATATTCTGTATAATTATTGTTAGCCTCCTTAAATCCCAGCCCCTCCTTGTTTCTTGAGCTTCCCCCCCATTTCATCATCATCGTCCCTTTCCACTTTGAATTATAGTTTTTTGCTTGTACTATGTATAGGAGCCTTAACTGTGTAGCTCTGAAATACCCCTTCAAATCGGATAATCTCAATCTGCCCTGGTCTACTGGAAGAATCGGCTTATTCCACTTGACTTTTGCCATCTTTCTCTCCCAGGTAAAGTTCTTCAGCTCTTTATTAATTGTTATCCACAACTTCTCCTCTGACTGATAAAAACATGCCTGACCTGTACATAAGACTAATGGGACTACAAGCATTTTAACTGCTTGTATCCTACTATCCATATCCATCTCCATATAACAAAGCTTCCATTTTCTCAGTTTTTGTATTATCTTTTCTTTAGTCTCTTCCCCATATCCTTAGCTGCCACACCAGAATAATTTTTAATCCAAGTTTCTCCACGGTTTGTCTGTGTTCTGCATCAGTTTTTTAGTAGTCTTAACCAGGGTGCATCATTTACACATATTCTCTTGTTCCTTGGGAGTGCTATTTTATAAAGAATGTTGAGGAATATTGTATAGAGGGATATATTTTAGTATGTTCCAGCTGAATCATGACAGCATTACATTGAATGTTTCTGGGTTAAATTTAATTAGATTATGTATGGTTTTTACTGCTTCCTGTTTAGGGAATTTTATTTTATATCATTTAGTATAGGCTGGGGAGTGGTCGCTGAGAGAATTTGGTAAGGTACCTGATTCATGAAATTTATTGGGATTAAATAAGAGAATCCAGTCCAGTAAAGAATTTTGAGTTTTTAGTGAAATAGGTTGGATCCAGTATGGTTGTTTAAAGTCAAATAAATTGCTATTAGATTTTGGAATATAGATATAAGCTCAAGTTAGTTTATATTTTCATCTCCACGTATTATTATTTAATAAGGGATATTATTTGAGGTCCGGCATAGGATTTCTTCTAATAAATTTATAGTGTCACCTGGTGGAATATATAATGTGATTATACATACATATTTGCTCTTTTGTTTATTTAGTTTTAGGCGTAAAATAAGAAACTTGGTTTTGCCGAATTGTGGTATAGGAGCATTACACACTGTTAGATTACAGTGGTTTGGGAACAATAATGCAATACCACCATCTTTTCTTTTACTGTGGTTATTTTATTTTATATTATAACCAGATGGTAGGATTTCAGTATCACTAATGTTAGGCTTTAGCCACATTTTAGTTATGGCCAGGATATTGGGTTTATGGCAGGCAATCCAAGTATGTAGCTCAGTAATTTTGTTTCTTATGCTTGTAGCATTTATGGCAAAGAATGTTAAATGGTTAGTGAACAGTGGGGGTTGTACAGTTTGGGTGATATGTTTTTTTCAGTTATATTTGTCTGAGTAGTTGGTTATCATGTACGGTATTAGGATGAATATCTCCATCTATAAGGATTGTTTTGAAACAGTGTAGCAATTGCATATACCTGCTTGTGGCTGATTTGCTGAGGGGTATAATTTTTGTTTCTTTTAGGGTTGTACTGAGTAGTTTAGTTTTGTAATAGAGATAATGAGTGTCCTGGAAGAGATTAGCTACAATATTTGGAGTGTTTATAAGAGTTTTCAGGTTGAAGTCTAAAAATTTAGTTGATGAGATGATGTTTGTAATTGCGAGGAGATTCTGATAATAGTTAAGGAAGGTGAGGCTAAGAAGAGTACCTAAAGTAAGACTAGGTAGAAGCATTATCAATTAGTAAAGCTTTGGTACTGTGTTGTGTAGAGTATTAAGCAGAGGAATATTAATCTGGTGCTTTTAGAGTGTCAACTAATTGAGGTGATTACAGATATATTTAATGATTAATTAGGCTTCTAATGTGGGAGGACCAATTAGAAAAGAAGTCAGAGATGATAGAGTTAGGGAGAGAATTGGTATTTAAGAAGAATTGTGATTGGTTAGCTAGTTGAGGCAGGGTGGAGGTTAGGTTAGTATAAAAGTAGATGTAATGGCAGTGGGTGGGACATGGGGGAAGATTAGGGGAACAAAGTGGAGCCTGAGGTGTACTGAGGGCAGAATGGAGCGGGCCACAATTGCTTACCACAGTTTTTGCTTAAAAAACTATCTGTGAGATATAGTCTCGGACAGAGTAAGAGACTATAATGTAGACTATTGCTGTATTTGTAAAAATGTATTTTGTTAATCTCTAGCAGTTATAGTTTCGTCAGATTATGGGAAGATATACACTTTTGAATTTTGAGCAGGGGTACAGCCAGAGTTTAGTGAAATATCACTATCTATATTAAATTACTGCTAGTTTAAGTTAACTTGCTACAACTTGTACTACAAGTTATAGTTTAGCAAGATAGGTATGTTTTTCTTTATTTTTTTAAATAAATCTCCTGGCCAAGGGTATGTTCCTCATTAACACAGGATCTAGATACAATAGCATTTGGGGCTAAGGGGATGCAAGTAGTGTGCACTTCTACACAGGTATGTTAGTAGCAATTTGATTAAGATTTATTTGATTAAGTTATAAATGCCAGTTCAGTCGTACTTTACAGTATGCATTCCATTTGGGGCTTACTTAATACGGAGATGTTTCTTATCACTAGTTTTCCTTCAGTTTCCAGAAATGGGGAGATGAAGCACTTTAGATTTCTTTTTGAGGGTGGGATGTATAAGCTGCAAGAGATAATGGAGATATGATGTTTACAGAGTATACATAATGAGCCATGCCTGAATAAGAGAAGAGAGATGTAAGAGGAATGTTATATGACTACTAGTGAAAACAGTCAGAAGATAAGACACTTGTATGACTATATGGACTTAGTTAAATATTACTTTGTGGATATTAACATTTTTTAACGTATGAAACCTTGAAGTAACCATATTCAGTCGATACGTACTATTAGATATACTATACATGCCAACATTAGTATCTGCTTACACTATATCCTTATATTATCCATCATTTTACCTCTTATATGTAAGCATTTTATATATGTATAAACATACACACACACACACACACACACACACACACACACATATGCACACACACACACACACATACATATATATATGTGTGTGTGTGTGTGTGTATACACATATATATATATATATATATATATATATATATATATATGTGTGTGTGTGTGTGTGTGTGTATATATATATATATATATATATATATATATATATATATATATATATATATATATATATATATATATATATATATATGGATTCACTTCATACCACTGAAAACTCAAAACACTGAAAATGAGAAAACTTAATAATATAGAAGAACAAAACACTGAAAACTCAAAACACTGAAACTCAAAACACTGAAAACACATATAGATATATACTGAGTTTAAACAACATAAATCACAGCACTTTCCACTTAGTGTAGTGCAGTACAATCTTAGAGTTGATATATATATAAGTAGCAGGGGGTGTGGGAAGCACAGCTCCGCACATGGGGGGTGCAAGGGGGCTTGTCCCCCTGCTTACACTTGGTGGAAACTTCCTGAATAGTTCCCGTGAATCAAGAGACCCTGAAGCACCTCTGGAAAAAAAGGATAATTGTTCCTGAGTCGGCTGAGGAATGCCCATGAAGGGGAAGAAATTTGCAGACCATGTAATACCTTTAGGGAATGATGGAAAGAACCCATAAATCTTGAGTAATCTTTACCCAAATAAGAGACAGGGAAAGACAAGAGAAAGAATGTGGATGAGAAGTATACGACAGTCAGACAGCACCTGGTTTGTCAGGAAAAGGAGATTTCTGAGCTACAGGAGTTTGTGTAGCCTTAGCAGGAGGAGCCCTTCTACCACTCTTCTTACTTCTGAGGGGAGGGCTAGACTGCCTAAGTGCAAAGGCTGGCTTATTAGGGTAATTCTTTTGGAATTTAGATACAGGAGAAACAAATATATGTTTTAAATGTTCTAAAGCCTTACCCTTTCCCTGTAGGGACTTGAATAAATCAGCAGTACCAAACAAATGCTTGTTATACAGAGGAGCATCCATCAACTTAGTCTTAATATCATCATGTAAAGGTTGAAGCCGAAGCCAGGAATATCTTCTCAGCACAGAGCCAAAAGCAGCAGCCTTAGAAGATGCAACTGCTGCATCATTAACTGCATTTAACAGAGTGGTGAGACACCTAAAAAGAAGTCCCTAACAAGGAGAAAGCAGACGTCTTCCCCTGACAGTCAAGAGGGTCGAAATAACCTGACAAGCCTGAGCTAGAAGAGCCAAAGTATATCATATCATATGGGTCTGATAACTGACCGCCCTAAAAACAAGGGTAGCTGAGGTTTAAACCTTCTTACCCAGTCTTTCCACAGTTCTACTGTCTTTATCAGAAGGAAGCAACTTTGTAGAAGGCAGTAACTTAACTGGCTTGTCAATTGCCACAGAAACCACAGAAGGGTCAGCTGATGGGCACTTATAAAGGAACCTGTAATCATCAGGCTCCTTATAAAACCTAGTTTTTTTTGGGAGCAGGTGGCTGAGAATCAGTAGCTTGAGACTTAGTAGAAAAGTCATCCCTCATGGCAGCCAGGACAGGAGGAACAGAAGAAGATCTAGAATAGTCCATTTGCAATACCTCTTCCGAACCTCAGACACCTGGACACAGTCTCATTTAAAGAATTCCATCATTCTGGAAATTGTGTCCCAAGAGGAAATCTCCTCAAATGGAGTGTCAGGACTAGTGGACTCCTGTACCTCAGAACCATAGTCTAAAGGAGAAGGAATCTGGACAGAACAGGCAAGGGATTCCTCATCTGAATCCTCTTCCTCCTCATCTGAATTCTGTTCCCTAGGCCCCTTAAGAGGAGTGAAAGGCCAAGGGGCATGGTTGGAACAGAAACTTCTTGTGGAGGCTTCAAAGCTGTAAGGGCATGAAAGCCTTGAGTGAAATTCTGACATTCACTCTGAGGGTCCTTAGGAGCAGGAGAAACACGTTTAGTTTTTTGTTTGCTTCTTCTTTAAAGGGACATCAGCCTTGTAAAACTTAAAAGGCTCAAACCCAGTACGACACTCTAAAATTATAATCAGTACCTCCTCCCTAACCAAAAGCTGAGGATATCTAGACCCTTCTGCAATAATCAGCCATGGTTCCCCCTGAACCTCCAAAACAGATGTCTGCAATGCCTCCAGGGACATGCATGAAGCCAAATCCATGCTGGCCTTTATAGCAGTCTTGGCAGAAGAATCCAATGCAGGAACTGGGTGATCTTCCAGGCTTTCACTAGCCTCGAGACAGACATCCAGTGGAACAGCCGAAGAATCATGCCTAGCTTTCTTGGCCTTCTTCTTCATAGACAGCTGACCCTCAGAGCAGGAAGTTCCTTCCAAAGTGTCTTTTGCCAAAAGCTTAAGACGTTGAATTTCTAAATATATGATGAAAGACAAAAGCCAACTACGTAGAGTCTTCAGAAAGAAAGCCTGGCAAAAAGAACAGGATGTATGGTTGTGGGAAGCACCTAGACTAAATAAATACTGTTCATGACGGTCTTTATGGGGAATCTATCTCCTGCACTAGCATTTACACTTTCTGGATGACATGAACCCCATAAGCAACAAAAACAAGGAAAAACGAAAAGAATAAAACCCCAGTGGGGCACCTATTTGAAAACAGCTTGGTGAAACAGAAAACGAAGCGAGCATTCAAACCAACGACTGAAGACAGCATTCAGGCTGGCAGCAAAGAAGTTCAGAGGATGGTATGTCTGGACATCACCTTATGCCCTACACTCTATGTGGAGAGCATATGTGTGATGTACGGCATACCCATAACAACCTACAGGCTTTGGTATACTGGCCAGATGTCAGGCTACCCTTGGCAGGGGATTCCTTTTTGTAAGGAATACTGCAACAGTGAAATGGAAGGACATCTGTATAAAAGAAAGGGAAATAATGGGTGGGTTTGGCTACTGCAGCAGTAAAGAATTTGAAGATCTACTATTATATGTAAGTGCAGCTTATACAGCAGTACTATGTTCATCATTTTTACTGCAGCAGTAGCCTGTCCACAAGCTACTGCATTCTCAGTGCTGTAGTAGCCTATGGGTAGATTAACCTAGTTTATCCAACCTGGGAGAAGGAAGGATAAGGTACCAAGAATGGCCCTTGCAAAGTCAGCTGTGGACTTGGAAAAGGAGTCCAACTTGTAGTGCTTTGTAAATGTATGGATGGTAGATTAAATTACTACTTCTATAAAACTTCTAGACTCCACTCCTTTCCAGTATGCCATTGTAGAAGCTAAGGCCCTAGTAAAATGTGCCTTAACTCTGTCATATCAGATTTTCCATGGTGAGAGCAACAAAAAAACAGCAGCAGAGGATGTCCATCTAGAAACAGTCTGTTTAGACATGGGTTGGCCTTTCTTAGTCCCAGAATAGGAAACAATGAGCTGGTTAGCTTCCCTAAAGGACTTAGATACTACCTGAGTTATCTATGTACATTCAGAGTGAGTGGAATCTCTTCTCCCTAGATTTTAGACTCTGGATAGAAAACAGAGATACTGATAGCTTGATTCACAGTGAATGCAGAAACAACCTTGGACAAGAAATAGAAGTTATGTCCTTACCATAACGTTCCATGTGGAGTGTTCATCTCGCCTTTGTTCTTACACATGGGTTCGGAGCCGATCCTCGGCTCCGTGTCGGCCGCTTGCAAGCTCTGCATCGAGAAGAAGCTCGAGACAATCTAATACCCACAATCCCCCTCTGCCTTTACCTCAGATCTAGTTTGCAAGCAAACCAGTAGTCAGAAAGAGCACACTCATGCTTACATCACATATGCCCAGAACTAAGGGTCTATATATATATATACACATATATACATATATATACATATCAACTATATATACAACAACTGCAATGCAGAAGCAGAATGCCCCAGGCCAGGCACCAAAACTGAACGTTCTTCCTAAGGGTGGGAGGGTGGGAATGTAAGAACAAAGGCGAGATGAACACTCCACATGGAACGTTATGGTAAGGACATAACTTCTATATGTGATAGTGTTCAATCTCGCCGTTTGTTCTTACACATGGGTAGCGTCCCTAGCTCCTTGTTGCTGAGGAACTCACGGAAGGACGTTCTTGAGCACAGTGGATCCAAAGGTTGCCCTGTCCCTAGAAACCTTGTCTACCTTATAATGAGAAATGAATGTATGTGGCTTAGACCAAGTAGCAGCCGCACAAATAGCATCTAGTGGTAGGCGGGCTGCATGAGCCAGGGATGTAGACACTGACCTTGTGGAATGTCCTTTGGGTTTGTGCAAAAGAGTTTGATTTGAAGAATCATAGACATAGATTATACAATCCGTTAACCACTTAGAAAGAGTTCTTTTGGTAACCGCTACTCCTTTCCTGTTATCAGCAAAGGCCACAAAAAGTTGATCAGTTTTTCTGTGATGTTTTGTTCTATCCAAGTAAAACCTTAGCTGTCTGTGAACATCTAATTTGTGCAACATATACTCCATTTTGTTGGAGTGATTCTTGAAGAAAGTGGGCAATTCAATGGACTGATTAATATTATTAATAGAACAAACTTTAGGAAGGAAGGATGAATTAGTTCGAAGAGAAACTCTGTCAGAGTGAAAGATCAAATAAGGGTGCTTAATGGAGAGAGCTTGAAGTTCAGATACTCGCCTAGTGGATGTAATGGCTACCAAAAAGAGAGTCTTCCAAGACAAAAATTTCAATGGGCAAGAGGAGGCTGGTTCAAAGGGGGGCAACATTAATTTAGATAACAATAAGTTTAGACTCCAAGGTGACGTAGGAGATCTAATTGGTGGTCTAATATGAAAAGCCCCTTTTAAAAAGGCTTTACAAAGTCTGTGGGCCATAACAGGAGCCCCACATTCTTCCACATGGAAATTAGAAATGGCAGCCAATTGAACTCTTAATGTGGCAGGAGAAGCACCCTGATGGAACAAGTCTGTTAAAAACTCTAATATTTTATTCAAAGGAGCTATAAAAGGATCCACTTGCTGTGTATTCTCCCAGAATACAAATCGCTTCCATTTACTAGAATATGTTTTAGTAGTGGAAGCTTTATGAGAAGCCACTAATATATTCTGAACTGCAGGCGAAAGAAGATCAGACCTGGCTAAGTTGGAAATTGGAGCAGCCAAGCTGCTAGATGGAGGGACAAGGGCGCGGGATGGGGAACCCCTGACGAGTGAGTCAATAGATCCGGCTCTGGGTCCAGGATCCAGGGTCCCCGAATGCAGTGTGTCATCAGGAAGGGAAACCAAATTTGACGAGGCCAGAATGGGGAAATGAGGATTATTGTCCTGTGTAGGTTCGTGGCTTTCTGGAGAAACTTTGATATCAGGGGGAATGGAGGAAATGCGTACAGGAGTCCCGGGGGCCAATCGTGAATCAGTGCGTCCCTGGGGACTTCCCCTGGAGGGGGTAATAGAGCAAAGTAGCTCCTGCATTTGGCGTTCATTGGAGACGCAAACAGATCGCAGGAAGGCTGGCCCCACGTGCGAAAAATCTTTTTTGCAACTGACTGTTTTAGGGACCACTCGTGCGGTAACAGAATTGCTCTGCTCAGCCTGTCGGCTATGACGTTGGATGACCCCGGGATGTGCGTTGCTATTAGAAAGCGACCCGTGGACTCCGCCCATTGCCAGATTCTCATGGCCTCTCTGCATAGCTGATAGGACTTGGTTCCCCCTTGCTTGTTTATGTACCAGACTACCGACATGTTGTCCGTCTGAACTGCAATAGTTCCCAGAGGAAGAAGGGGAGCAAAGTGTTGCAACGCTAGAAACACTGCCCTCAACTCTAGAACATTGATGTGCAGATTGTACTCTAAATTGGTCCATTCGCCTTGGACTGTCTGTCCCTGAAAGATGCCCCCCCACCCTATCAGGGAAGCGTCCGTGGTCACCGTAACTGTAGGCGTGGGTAGCACAAATGGTCTCCCCTTGGAAAGGTTGCATGTTTGAAGCCACCAGGTTAGGTGTGTTTTGCATGTGTTCGTTATAAGAATCTCGTGAGTCAGAGGTAGTTGTTGGAACGACCATTGTGCAAACAGTAGCCATTGTAGGACTCTCATGTGCAGTCTTCCCAAGGGTATTGCAATAAGAGAAGCTGACATGAGTCCCAAAACCTTCAGTACCAGTTTTGCTGGGGATTTCCTGGACAAGAGAAGAAGACGTATGTGAGTCTGAAGTGAAAGTATCCTTTCTGGAGGAAGTCTTAGAATTAACTGATGTGTATTTAATTCCGCTCCTATGAATAAGATACTCTGTGATGGCTGTAGTAAGGATTTTCCGAAGTTTACGGATATTCCTAGGTGAATACACAGTTGAAGAGTATAGTCTCTGGCCTGTACAAGTTGACGCCGGGTGGTGGCAGAAAGGAGCCAGTCATCCAGATACGGAAACACCTGGAATCCTTGGCGTCTCAAGTGAGACGCTACCACTGCCATGCATTTGGTGAAGACCCTGGGGGCGGAGGTCAGACCAAAGGGCAGGGCTCGAAATTGAAAGTGACTGGCACCCAGCCGGAAGCGCAAATGATCTCTGGATGCCCTGGCCATTTTTATGTGGTAGTATGCATCCTTCAGATCTATTGAGCACATCCAGTCATCCTTCTGTAAGAATGGAAGGATCGATTGAAGCGTGACCATTCGGAACTTTTCTTTCTTGACGAAGGTATTGAGGTCGCTTAGGTCCAGAATGGGCCTCCAGTCCCCTGTTTTCTTTGGAACTAAAAAGAACCTTGAGTAAGTCCCGAATCCTTTCTGGTCCGCTGGGACTGGTTGGATGACTCTTTTCTAGCAGCTTTGAAATTTCTATAGCTGCTGGCTCTCGCAGATGGGGCGGTACATCTGGGAGTCTTTTCTTTTGAATGGGATGGGATAGAAAAGGTATACTGTAACCTCTGGTAACCACGCTGTTTACCCACTTGTCTGTAGTTATGCTTTGCCAGGCCTGAGGGTATAAAGCTAAGCGACCCCCGACTGCCTCCAGAGCAGGACAGTCGGGCCTCCTCTCAGGAGTGCTGGAAAGGTTTACCAGGGAGTGTATCCCTGTCACCTTGATTCTGCGGACCCCCTCTGCCACCAGGGCGGCATCTTCCACCTCTGCCCCCTCCTCTGCCTCTAGAAGGGGCATCACCCTGTGTGCCTGGGAAAGATCCTTGGGGTTTTCGAAACCACATTTTTCCACCACGTTGCCCTTTGGGGTACGGTCTGGTTGGGGTGGAAAAACGGACTCCAACAGCAGACAGAGTCTTTCCCTCCTGCTCACACCGGGTAAGGGTCTCCTTTACTTTGGGGCCAAAGAGAGTGGCACCGTCAAATGGGGCGTTAGTAAAGGAAGACTTGAAGGCTTCCGCAAATGAACATAAGCGCATCCAGGATTGTCTGCGAAGAGCAATCGCTGAAGCTGCTGCCCTACTCGAACCTTCGGCTGCGTAAGAGATCAGCCTCATGGACGAGTTCACAATGGATGTAAGGGTATTAAGTTGCGCCGTCACTTTCTCTGAGACAGCAGCATCCGTAGTACCCTGGAGGGTATCTCCCAACTCTTTGACTAGATCCCTCTGTAGTCGTGTAAAGTGGGTCAAATAGTTCAGGGATCGCATGGAAAAAGCCGCTGAACTAAAAATGCGCTTCCCATACCTGTCCATCGTCCTAGAATCTTTATTAGGGGGATGGACAGATGAGGAAGATTCCGACATCTCCTTTTTCGTGGCCGCTGCCACCACCATAGCGTCCACTGGAACTCCTTTTGTTAAGTAAGTCTTGTCCTGGGGTGCAGTGATATATTTATTGGGTTTCCTTGGGACTGGTTCCACTGTGTCAGGAGCCTCCCACGCCCTTCAAGCAATAAGTTCCATTAATTCATCGAAGGGCGGAGTGACCCAGGAGGAAGAAGGGAGAGCACCGAATGCCTTCAGCAAGACTGACTCATCCTCAGAAGGGGGGAGGGACTGCCAGTCACCTCTCTGTTTCAGGATCTCCAATATGTCCGAAAAAGAGACATCTTCTGAAGGTGACTTAGGGGACCCTTCTGACTCATCTAAGTCAGTATCGGATGTCAAGGATTCTTGTGGAGAATCTAAGTGTCTCCTCTTACACAATCTTTTCCTAGGGACTTCTTCGTGGGGAGCATCCGAAGAAGCCTCCGAGGAAGAGGGGGCACCCTCTAGGGGTGGCTGAGACACCGGTGCTCGACGCTTGGATGTGGCCGTGGGTGCAGAGGAGGATAACGGCCCTTTATGGGGAGGAGAGGTTGCTTCCACTGATGTGGTTGTCTGGGTAGACAACACCTTCCTCATTAGATCGAAAGCCCCCGGGTCCTGAGTCGAAGAATCTCCCGGTTCCGAAGAAATGGGAAGAATCCCTGAAACAGGCACCGAAGGCATCGACCCCGAGGACGGAGCCGAATCGATCCGCGCCGAGGCTCCAAGGGGAAGAGTCGGAACCGAAACGTCGGTTCGACTCTCGGCCCCGGAACCAAGGACAGATCGTCGGCTCCGAGACTCCGGTACGGGTCCGGAGTCGAGGTGAGAGGAACAGACCGAGAAAGGCGGTTCTGGACCCGAGGGCTCCACAATCAGAAGATCAACCTCTTCCGGCTCCAAAGACTGGACAGGTCTCGGAGGAGGAATGGATGGAGACAATGGGAGGCCTTCGAGTTTCGACACCAACTGGGTGGAAACTGAAATAAGTTTGGACAGGGCCGAATGCTCCAATAACTTCTGCACCACACGATCCACATCGACATCGGAGAGCTTAGAAGAAGAACGGGTCGAAGGAACCGAAGACGGAGCCGACCTCAATAAAGTCGATGGAGGGAGCTCCATCACCGGTTCCAAGACTCGAGGCTCAGGAACCGACACCAGTTGAACACTCGGCCCCGAAGTCTGTGGAACCGGTGATCTAACTTTACTCGAAGAGCTCGGAGCCGATGACTTGGGCTCCGATGTCTTCGATTCCTTCGAGGATTTTGATGCCTGGTCTGAAGCATCCAGAGCCTCCTGAAAGGAAGGTTTTAATAACCCTCTGTCCATAAGTTTCCTGCGCCTATCTGTCATGACCCTCCCACTAAAAGAGTGACAAATTGAACAGTCCTCTTGTAAGTGGAGAGGGCCAAGGCAGTAGACACAGGAACGTTTAAAGCCTGATTTAATTTTCTCAGACATTTTACAGAAAAGAGAAAAGTCAAGTCCAGTATAAGAGTCAAATCCGGTAGAAAAAAGTCAAATCCGATGTAAATGTCAGTCCGGTTGTCAAATTTAAGAAGGGTTGGTAGGCCCCGAAAAACTCTAACCAGTTAAATAAACTTAACGGTACCGAGAAATTCTACCTACACACACACATACACTAAGTATACCAAAAGGTACTTTTAGAACAAACTTTCTCTAAAATATAACAAAAATAAAGTTATATCTTATCTCAAGATGCTCGAGCTAGCTCCCAGCGATGCGAACGCAGCAGCGGCAAACTAGATCTGAGGTAAAGGCAGGGGGGGATTGTGGGTATTAGATTGTCTCGAGCTTCTTCTCGATGCAGAGCTTGCAAGCGGCCGACACGGAGCCGAGGATCGGCTCCGAACCCATGTGTAAGAACAAACGGCGAGATTGAACACTATCACATAAAGAGTGAACCTGTGTCTATGTAAACTCAGATAGAGTTCTCTTCCATGATAAGAACTTGCAACTCAGATACTCTATTGCAGATATCAGAGTGATAAGAGCAGTTTTCCAGGTAAAGAACCTTAAATCAGCCTGAGAGGTAGTTTCAAAAGGAGACATAGCTTTTCTAGCACAAAACTGAGATAGCAAGGAGAAGGAATCTGTCTATAAACTTCTCATTGTGGCTGGTCTTTTAGAGAATATTTTAACCTTTTAGAGTACTTATATCTATTTGGTGACCTGTGGCCACTCCTGAAAGCCTTACTGAATTGGCCAAATACTACCAGTGGTATTAATATTAATTTCACTCAGTATAATTGGGTTCCCTTTTAAGATCCTTAGGGCAGCTGGCTTTGGAGTGGCTGGTGGCAGTGTAACTGCCTTACAGTCTGGGCAGAAGGGGGCATAGGTAGTAAATCTGTGCCAGCCTTTCCCAGGTGTGTGTGTGTGTGTGTGTGTGTGTGTGTGTGTGTGTGTGTGTGTGTGTGTGTGTGTGTGTGTGTGTATAAATCAAATCTCCAAGAGTGTGTGTGTCAGCTGCTTGGAGCAGGGACACAAAGCACTCATTTCACAGAGATGGTACTAGAGGATTTGGCTTGGACACTCAGCTAAGGACCCAGCTATACAGCTGTGCCAGTGGGCAGTCTTACTTGGGGCTTGGGGGGGAGAGAGAGAAAGAGAGAGACAGGACTCAGCCCCCAGAATAAATGTGTTCCCTGTGTGCTCTTAAGGGAAATTGTGCTTGATGCAGACAGCTGCATCTGGAAATACTGTGCATATCCATTTTTGTTCCAAGTGAAGATCCCTCTCCAGTGTTAGTGGTGAGGATTGTCTCCTTGATTACTGGCCCTGAGAGGGGATGTCAAATATTAGGTAGTAGTGGTGTGGATATTTATTGAACTTTTGTAGCCTGTAAGCAGTTGTCATTAAAGGTGTATGTGCTCTCAGCGAACACAAAGTAAACACACAGAGTTTCATTTTCACAACAGTTTTATTTTTCAGTTTTTTTTTTTTTTTTTTTTTTTTTTAGTTTAGTTTAGTCAAGGAAAGCAGGCAAAGATGTCAGCAGAGGATTATGGCAAGCTGACAAAGAACCAGTTGGCCACGGTGTGTCAAGCCAAAGGACTGATGCATACCAACCTGAGTAAAGAGGAAATTATTTCAACCTTAGTTGCAGCTCAGACCAGGAACCAGGAGAATAACCAGTCTGGTAATGGGAATTTGCAGCCCTTATAAACATTTCCTCAGAGGACTTAAAAATCCATCTGGAGTAAAAGAGACTTGAACTGGAGGCCAAAAGTTTGGAATCAGAATCAGCAGAGACTGCGGTATTTGGAGGCTGAAGAAAATGAGAAGCAGCACCAACATGACAGGGAGATGCTGTGAGAGTCATGAAGGTAATGAGGAAGGGAATAACTGAACCCAGAAGCAATAAAGCTCTAAATTTTTTCCATATTTGACAGAAGGTGGTAATTTTGATAGTTTTATTCATATATTTGAAAGAGTATGTAAACAGCATAATATTGACCAAGGGCTCTGGGTATGGTTCCTGACCCCCTTACTTCATGGTAAAGCTGTAACTGCTGTTTCTAAATTGTCTGATACTGATTGTTTAAATTATGATAACGTCAACCAATGTATATTAGAATGCTTTAAGTTAACACCAGAAGCTTAAATAAAACAGTTTTGAGAGCATAGATGCAAGGCAGGTGAAAGTGTATATGATTATATTGCTGAGCTAAGCACTTATTTTCATAGATGGGTGACTACGTTTTAGGTCACCACTTTTGCAAGGCTGGCATATCTTTTGGTGAGGGAGCAAGCAAGCACTTTGCCTGAGGACATGAGAATCTGGTTGGCAGACCGGTAGTGTAACTCTGCAGATGAGCTGGGGAAAAAGGGCAGCTCTACTTAGCAAGCAGAGCATCACTGCACAAGAAGGGGATATGTAGTGCTGCACATAGATATAAGGGAACCCATGGTGGATAGCCTAAGCCACCCCAACAGAGTCCATCAGTAACAGGGGAAGCAACTAATTCAGGTACACTACCAGGATCAAGAGTTAGATGTTTTAAATGTAACCAGTGGGGTCATCTATCATATAGATGTCCATGGAAAGAAGATGGGGAACAAAAGGTGGAGGAGCCAGCAAGTAGAAATAACAGTATGCCAGTGGTAAGTTTTCTGGAGACAATAGGGTTACAAAACTATCACCAGAGTTTATATCTGATCTTAGTGGATGGAAAGCAGGCCACTGCTAAGACCAACACAGCCTCTGACATAACTACTGTAAAGCTTGCAGTGGTTAAGGAGGAGCACTACTTGCTTGGGCAGTCCACTCTAGTCAGAGCTTTAGGAGGACCCCATTCCAAATGCCTTTGGCCAGGGTTCAACTTTACTGGCAGGGTGGAAGAGGATGCAAGCAAGTAGGTGTGTTTGAGGATATCCCTGCAGATGTCTTGATAGAGAATGATTTTGATAATGTAGTACCTTGTGTGCATGCAGTTACACACAGTCAAGCTTGGAGACAGGCATGTGGGTCTGGTAGCCTGGGGGAGACCCAGACAGATCCCACACCTGAAGCCAGGGATAGTGAGATGGCTATTTCAGGGAGGGAGCTACTCTGTTGCAGTGAGCATGAAGGTGAGCTACAGCTGCTGGTAGGTACTGATGTTCTCTTGGGCAGAGTGACTGCAAGGGCAGAGGTTAGTGGTAGTACCCAGGCTGACAGTGAGGCACCGCTGGCAGAAGATACCAGGTGTCCTGTGGAATGGGAGCTGGGAAGGGTCACAAAGATAAAGGTGAGACAGGCTCAGCACTCGGACCCTAACTAAGAGGCCTGACGGATGAGGGAAGTGGCTAAGGAGGCACCTGATTTTCAAGGCAAAGGGGAGTCTGTTTACTGGAACGAAGGGTTACTGTACAGCAAGTGGACCCCTGAGGGATGGCTAGAGGGTAAGGTAATACAGCAGTTGGTAGTGCCTAGATCCTACAGTCTGGCACTTCTAGTCACAGCCCATGACATTTCTTTTGCAGGGTATATGCGCATAAAGCATACCAAGAAACGTATTATACAGAACCTTTATTGACCTGGGATTGCAAGGGATGTGACAGAGTACCGCAGGACCTGTGAGCACTGCCAAAAAGTAGGCAAAGCAGGAGACGAGGTCAAGGCTCCCTTGATGCCTCTGCTTGTGACTAAGGAGCCATTTCACAGGGTAGCTATGGATTTTGTGGATATTGTGGGGCCTCTGAGTACCCCAAGTTCCACAGCAAAGAAGTACATCCTGGTGGTAGTAGATTATGCTACTAGATACCATGAGGCACTGGCTCTGTCCTCCATTGAGGTAGAGAAGGTGACAAATGCTTTCTTAGAGATTTTCAGCAGGGTACATTTTCTGAGAGAAATACTGAATGACAGAGGTGACAATTTCATGTCAGACCTGCTGGCTTTTCTGTGAGAATGCTGTAGGATGAAGCACCTAAAGACCACCCTCTACCACCCTCAGACTAATGGTCTTGGGAGAGGATAAACTCTGCACTACAAACCATGCTATGGGTATTTGCAGACCAGTTTAAGAGACAGCAGGACAAATATTTGCCCCATCTGCTGTTTTCATACACTGAGGTACCCCAGGAACCCACAGATTTTTCACCCTTTGAGTTGCATCGGCATAGGGTGGAGGGGCTTTAGATCTGATTTATGATAAGTGGAAGAGTGTGTGTGAATCCCACAAAAAGTCTGTTGTGGTATATGTCTTAAACCTCAGGACAGGGAGCTTATGGGTATGGTCCAGGAGAACCTGGCAGGAGCCCAACAGCAAAAAAAGTTCTGGTATGACAGATTGCTCGAGCCCGAGAGTATGCTTTGGGACAGCAGGTTATGATTCTCATTCCTGTCAGACACAATAAGCTGCAGGCAGCCTGGGAGGGAACTTTCAAAGTGGTAAGGAAGGACAGTGAAGTTAACTACACAGCAGGAATGCTAGACAGGAGGCAGGGGTGCAAACTGTACCATGTTAACACGCTGAAGCCTTACCATGACAAAGAGGCTCTAGTGCTGAGTATTTGCAGTAGATGGCAAGAAGAGTGGGGGGGGGTCTATTTCTACATCAATCCAGCCAGCAAAATGCCAAGTTACTAAGGTGTAGCCAAGGGTTGGAGGCATATGACATGACAATGCAGCACTGTAGTGGGGTCAGCAATGCCAATGCAGATGGGTTCTCAAGACAGGCTATGGGTTAATGTATTCAAAGACAGGCTCATTCCTCTTAAGCAACATTTCTCCAGGGTCACTTGAAAAATTAGCTTGAGCCTTCAAATGGGGGAGAGATGTGACAATGTGAGGTGTTTCCAGCTATAACAGGAGATGCAGGGCAGCGGATGTGTAACGTGCCAGAATAGCTAGCTGGAGTTTTGTAAAGAATTATATGTCATTTGTATATCAAACTGATTTGCACAGGTGCTTGTGTTAAAAATGTATTTGTAAAGCTGCCTATGCTAAAAAATGTACCAGCAGCAAACCCTGCTGGACAGAAAGAAAAATGCACCTGTATGTCAGACTGTATTGTAACTGTGGAAATGAATACATTGTGACAAAGGATACCAGAAGAGAGAGGTTAATCTCAGTCCAGCTAACTCTGAAAAATAGTTTGAAATTAAATTACTTGGCATAAGCCATAAAGACTCTAACTCACAGGTCTGAATGCTGGCAGTCTGTGAGAAACTTGGCTTTGTAGCTCTGTAGGAAGAGTGGAAATGTTAATATTGTTTTATAGCTTTCAGATTCTATAACACATTTTAGCAAAGCTCTATCTGTGTGTATAGTAACACATATGTGCAAGATTATGGTTCATTTTCTAGTAAACGGGTTAGTATGGGAACCAGAAGTCAGATGACCAGATGTACGTGATATCATTCTGTAATCCAGCACAAAAATTATGTTTTAATACCAGATGGGACAGAAGTCTCAGAGCAGTCTGTTTTTTGGAACTGACAAGACCATTTTTCAACTTAATCTTGCCTTGCTTTAGTAACCAGGGAATAGTAATTATTTAAATCAGTCAAGAAAATATAGTGAGATTAGTTAAGTACTGTTTTTCTGTATCTGCATGAATCTGTTCATCTATGTTATTTTAATATTTCCTGTGACTGAAGTTCTGGTGTTTATTGTAAATAGATATTTAGTTTTCATGTTATTTTATTATTTGTTATTAAATATATTTAAACTTTGCATTGTGGCTGGTCTTTTAGAGAATATTTTAACCTTTGAGAGCACATATCTATTTGTTGACTCTGTGGCCACTCTTAAAAGCCTTACTGCATTGACCAAACATTACCAGTGGTATTAATATTAACTTCACTCAGTACAATTGGGTTCCTTTTTAAGAACCTTAGAGTAACTGGCTTTGGAGTGTAACTACCTTATAGTCTGGGCAGAAGGGGGCATAGGTAGTAAATCTATTACAGCGTGTGTGTGTGTGTGTGTGTGTGTGTGTGTGTGTGTGTGTGCGCGCGCGAGTGCAAATCAAATCTCCAAGAGTGTGTGTGTGTGTGTGTGTGTGTGTGTGTGTGTGTGTGTGTGTGTGAGCTGCTTGGATCAGAGACACAAAACACTGGTTTCACAGAGAGGGTGCTAAAGAACTTGGCTTGGACACTTGGCTGAGGACCCAACTCTACAGCTGCGCCAGTGAGGAGTCTTACTGGGGGCCTGGAGAGAGAGAGAGACAGGACCCAGCACTAGACCTGAGCATGTTCCCTCTGTGCACTTAAGGGAAACTGTGCTTGATGCAGAGAGCTGCATCTGGAAATACTGCGTGTATCCATTTTTGTTCCAAGTGAATGTACCTCTCCAGAGTCAGTGCTAATGATTCAGACTCCTTGATTACTGGCCAAGAGAGGGGATGTCACAGAAGTTTTCCATAAAGGGGTCTTCTCTGTCTGATGGGAAGCTTTAGGTCAACTGCTGACACTAGGCGGCAAGACATTACTGAAGATTTTTAGTCACTCTGTCTGTTTATATAACTCCCTACAAAATGAGTTCAGCATACAAGCAGCCAGAATGACAGTGTGTGAGGAAATGTAAGCTTTTGGAAGCTGACTAGTTGTTATATCATTGGCCGGATACAACCCTATAGGCAGCAGTGAATATGATGAATATCTAACATTGTCTTCAAGGGGGCAGTTTTGTGCACAATAAAAAGATTATAAAAGGGCAAATGTTCTGGCCAAAGGTTTCTACTGGACTTAGCAAAAAAGTTCAGTCTTCATCATTATGATCCTCCCAACAGACTGGCTGGTGATGTTCCAAAATGCCCACAGGCATATGTGTCATGTATGAGTGTTAGTATGTATGTACAATATGTATGTATATATGTGTGTCTGTCTATGTGCATGGGTGTGCAAGCCTTTGTATTCTATGATAGACCAGTTCTCTAATCAGAACACCAAAGCCTTGTGCTCAGTATTTGCTGGGTAGGCTCCAACATCCCGGTGACTCTGTAAAGTATAAACAGGTTATCAGAAAATGGATGGATACAAAGCAGTTAACTTTAAAGGGAACACTATTAGTAAATAGTAAAAAAAAAAAAAAAAACAGAAAAAATATATATGATGTAAAAACAAAACCACCTGCATGAAATAACACACTAAAGAATTTAAAAATGTAAAATACTTTCCTTCTTTAAAAGTATACAAAACTTCATCAGAAGAAGACACAATATGAATTCATTTATGTACCAGAATAATCATATGATCAAAAGCACACGACTTGAACACCAAGGAATAATTAAATATTTTAAAAATATTTGAAAATAAACAATAATTGCCCAGCTAGTATTGACCTGAAATGGCAATTAATGTTGACAGGATCATTATTTTCTGGAAACTGTATGTTTTAATACATAACTGCCAATGCAACTCTAACTTCCAAATATGCATGACAGTACCCTCCCTTTAAAGTAAATGCAACATGATCCAAAATATTAATAAAATTTGTTAACATTTTCACAACTCACATTGTGCTTAGCTAGCATATTATAAATATAATTTTCCTTCATAGCTGAGGGATGTTCTTGCATTCTTTCACACAGTCTATGAATACTTTTGTGTTACAACAGGGATAGCTGGTGCACTGTGCAATATAAAAAGTTCGGCTACTTTGACAATTATAACTAATTATTCACATAAATATTAAAATTAAAACCACATTTATATTCATTTGCATTTACTGGAAACCAATGTAACCAAGTAGGTTATGGACAACAGCTATAACAAATTCCAGCCCATATTAATGACTGGGATGGGTAATAGTAATTCTTGTGCACTGAATAATACAAACATTTATATTAGTTTTAGTGTACCCATTAGTGTCGAGACCCACAAGATTATCCAAACCATTAGATGTAATTGGAAAGTTATTATGAGTAACAGTAAGCTAGTTAAGATTTGTTGGGGCTAGTTCAAAGTTTACTTACAAAAACAAAAGACAATGCAATTTGAAAGATCTATAAGAACATCATGGTAGTGTAAACAACAATGAACAACAATGTGGTTAGCAGGAAATTGGGGGTATTTCCTTGTATGCATTTTAGATAGTGCAAGTATAAAATGTGGGTAGCAATATTTTTTTATCTCATTTTATTTTTAATGTTTATGTGAAGAAAAAGTAGCCAAGTATACATACTGCACAGTGTACCAGCTGTCCATGTTTTTAAACAGGTAAAACTATTTACAGACAGAACAAACTCAAGAATATGTCTCAATTGTCAAGAAAAAGGACATTAATACTGCATTAGCTAAGCACATTGTCAGTTGTGAACATTTTAGCAAATTTGTATTTAGTGTTTTGGATCATGATGAGTGTACTTTAAGGGAAAGGGACTGTAATGTGTATTTGGAAGTTAAAAATATACTTTGCAAGTTATTTCTTAAAGCATACAGCTTCCCTAGAATTAATGATCATGTTCAACATTAAGTGCCATTTAAAGTCATTACTAACAAGGTAATTACTGTTTATTTTCAAATACTTTTAAAATATTCATGAATTGTTCCACAGTATTCAAGTCATGGATTTGGACATGTGATTTATTCAGGTATATAAGCAAGTCATTTAATATTGTGTCATGTTTTCATGAAGTTCTGCTTTAAAAAAGAAGAAAAGTGCTCAAAATGTTTTAAATCCTTAGAGTATTATTTTGCAAAGGTATTTTAGTTTTTTTCTGCTTGGGTCTTTACACCTGAGGCCATATTGGAGATTTCATTTGGCTATATAATGTACATATATTAAATCCAAATAATGTTCAGCTATAAAGATCAAATGAGGCCTGAGAAGTGGCAGATTGGCTATTCACTTACAACAGCAGAAAAGAACCAAATCCTGAAGTTTTCATATTTACAGTCAAGTTACCCTTAAGAGTCATTGCTTCATACAGTTACTTCTTTGTATTCAGTTGAATGTCTAGCTGTTAAGAAAAATCTGCACACCTCAATGCTGATATCACATTCAGAATTATATTTATCAGCAATGATGCATATAATGAAGTGCAGGAGTTTTCCAAAGTTTCCCCTTCACTAAAGTTGCTGCAGATCTTTCATTGAACAAATCATTCAGATCATGGAGGGGATACTAAATGGGGAATATGGATTTACATATGGTGATAAATTAATTACTTTTTTCTCATCAGCAAAGGTTTAATCACACTCTTTTGTCAACTCATCAAGAAACTCTACAAGAATGTAACCTTGTTGGAGAAGTAACTAATGACTTATTGTTCACATGTGTTTTTTTCTGCTTAAGTGAAGATTATTGAAGAGCTGCTCTCATACAATATATTGTTTAATAAAAGATTTTCATTTCACATTATAATTCATCTTTTGGACATTTTTTTTATTTTTGTCAATATTTATGAATCTTTTTTGTTTTTATTTCTCACCCCCTTCGACTAAGCCCAATGGCTCCTTTATGACACCCAATCAGCCCATTCCACAGCAGTAGTAGCTGGGGATCTCCTGGCGGGACAACAACCCTGTGGTCCATTTGTTCCTGCAATGGAATCACCAGTCAACTTATTCATTCTGCTGAGAGGGTTGTGTATTAGGAAACAGAAGTGCTTTCTGATTCTGTGGGAAGGCCAATCCTCTGCCCCACTGCAGCACTTCCCTCTCCTGTAGAGTCTTCTGAATTTTGCTATATTCTGCCCTCTGAGAGGAAAACATGCCTTCATGTAATGAATTCCCCTTGGCATACTGCATGACTTCCACATGGCAGCACAGGCTCACTATACTCAAGTCTGTGGGTGAACACATAGTTCTCTTGGCTTAATTTCTATAAATCTTCTGGGTTTCTAATACCATGACAGTAATGGACACCATTCCTAAGTCAGGATATAATAAAAGTTCATGAAATTAGTATTGTTTCAATCTTTGATGTTAGTCAAAAGTGGTCTTCACAACACCCACAATGTGCCAAGAACTGAATCCTGCAATTCATATGGGGTTACATGTATTGGCAGCATATCCAAATATCATTATAGATTCTTTTTTATTAGACCGTTTGCTCCTACTACTTTTGGAACTTTCTGAGTATCTTTCTTCCACAATGCTTTCGTTTCTGTCTGCAAATCCTGACAAAAATGACTTTGTGTGTCTCTGTTTTTGAGATACTGTAATTGCTAGGTGTAGCAATTTCACTGATCAGTGATACTTTTTTTTTTTTTTTTTTTTTCATGGACTACTATATCTGGTTTTCTTGCATCTGTTTTTTGAATTGTTGGTAAAGGGTGATCTCATGTGAAGCAGTAGAGTAGCTAGGGTAGAGTGAGAGGAGCAACTGCTCCAGGTGAAAAGTGCTGAGGGACGTGATCAGCCGATAACTGCTCTTTAATACATACCAGCTTTTAAAAGGTGCTGTTGCCATTTGCGGTCAAATGTGAGCACTGTAGCACTCTGTCTGTGGTCTAAACTGTAGCAAATTGCTTCCTAGATTGTAGTATGCATTTTGGTACAGTTTCTAAGTAAAAAGAAAGATTCCTTTTTATTGTTTTAACTAAAACCTGATCCATGCAAGCAGGGTATAAACTGTAGCAAGCAGTTAGCTACAGTTTAAAAAAAAGATTTTTTTTAACTAAAATGTGAGAATCATAGTGCTCCATGCAGGCAGGATATAAACTGTAACAACTGGTTGCTACTGTAGCAAACAGTTTCCTATAGATTAAAAAGGACATTTTTTTAACTAAAGCATAAGTGCTGTTTCACTCTTTGTAGGCAGGGTACACATTATAGTAACTGTTTGCTACATTTGCACTTGCTACAGTTTAAAACAAGAAAATATTTTTTTAATTAAATATGTTGAAGGAGGGCTGGAGGCAGGGCACAGGAACAGGACCTGAAAGGTTGGGGCATGAGGGGGCTGTGAAGTGTATCTGGCCTCCTAGTTGGTGTGGCAGTAGAAGGAACATCCATTTTTTTTCTCTTTAATGGAGGAGTGTGGTGGTGGGGGGTGCCGGTGGAGCACTGGTTCATAACACTGGCCCTGGGTATATGTTGAACCAACTATGCTTCTGATGTGATGTACACTTCATCATTCTCTGCATTGCCTTGTGGTTCATGTTTCCAATGCTTCTCGGCTACTTCTATATTGTAGTGTTTGCATAATCCCAGTGCAACAATCTTGTGGCTTTCAGTATACATGCCCTCTGCCATGAGTGTATAACACCCTGCAACATGGTGTGAGACTGTTTCCAATTCTTTTTTACAGAACCTATATTTATCTCTCTTGCTGACCTATTCAATAGACTTTGTAAACCAACATGTACACAGTCCACTATCCTGGGCTGCCATTATTAACCTTTCATCCTCTGATTTCATCTTACCTATCCTTAACCATTCCCACTTCAAATCCTAATCAACATGATGTTGTTCCTGGAGATCGCTATATTGCCATTATATTTATGGCCTTACTACATTTATTTCCTTCTCATCTGAGCCTTCTCCTTATATTCCTTTTTTTGGCACATTCAGTTGCTGTCTTATTTTTGTCTGTTTCTGGTTTGATTTCCATTCCTGCCTGCCACCCAAATACTTCTGCTAAACTAAGGAAAGAGGCCATCTTAGACTCCATTTTCTCATGTTTACCACTATGTTTGGATTTGATGATGTCAGCAGATATGTATGCAGTCCTATGAGTGCAGATCTATACATGTAATCAATTTCCAGTAAGCCCATATCTCCTTCAGAGTGTGGAATAGAAAATCTTGATATACACTGATTGTTATAAATCATTTGATAAACATGGAGCATTTTTCTTGTTTTTTTGACCACCTTATCCAATACCTTTTGGGGCCAGACAATCACACCAAAACTGTAAGTTCATGTTCATGTTTTATTACCAATCCTTCATCAGTTCCCAAATATGTATAAACTCCTTCCTGCTCAAGTTCTTTTGTATAACCTTACTGTCCTAGATTGATATTTTCTTGGTACTGCAACTTTCCTGCTTTAAATGCTGCTTTTGCATACTTATCAAGATCAAATGGCATTCTTATATCATCTGAGAAAGTTTAACCACTTCAGTTGTGCTTTCAAATCCTCATCTGATGAACTATACAGTTTTTAATCATCCACAAAAAGTATATGCGTAATGTTAAAGCAAGTTTGTTTTCCGGAAGTCAAACAATAACAAAGACCTAATCTGTTAAATAAATGGGTTAAGGACAAGACAAAACAAAAGCAGTGACAAAGACCCACCAGGGAATATCCACTTTAAATTTTTATTCCTGGGATAATAATTTGCCCTTTGTCGTAGCTAAATTGCAAAGTGGTTTGCTACTGTTTCATGGTCACTGTAATGTAATTGATCGATGTAGGATGTATTTTACACATTTTTACGCACTTCTTTATCCATGAATGTGGGATGCTGTCAAATGATTGTTTTATTTGTTATCTATCCATGCCATACTTAGATTCTTTCCCTTTTTACAATTCTTCATTATGGCTTTATTTAGCAACAAATTATCCTTTGTTCCATATGATTTTCTTTTGTTTTATTGTCATGATTGAGTTTTCTTCTAAATGACTATAAACTCTGTCAGCATCAATTCTAGAATATAGTTTGTACATCACTGGAAGGTAAGGTACTGGCCTATAGTTTTTAAGATGTCTTATAGGTTCATTGTTAAGGAAGAGTATTGTTTTTCCTGTTGTTAACCAGGTTGGTGTCTGTTTGGGATATGCATATATGTAGTTCTTACTCTGAGCTAAATCTTTGTGCAAAGACATTAAAACTTTTAGCCGGAAGCATCTGGACCTGGGGTTTTCCATTTAGGAGCTTTTCTTAATTTTGTTTCAATTTATCTGGCTGTTACTTCATCCCATTTCATATCCTGTGCATTTGGATTTCTTAACTGTTTATTTGTATTTATTTTTCTATCTATTTAGCATCTTTATGTTCCACAGGGTCTTCATAAATATTTCTCCAAAAATGTGTCTGTTTCTTCTTTTTTGGGCGGTGTTTCCATTTCTTTTGCTTTGTTTCCCAGTTCTCAATAAAACTTTTTTTTTTTGGGTTCAACAATTCTTTGCATATTTTGTACTTTTCTATTTATCTACTGATATTCTAAGATTTTCTGCTTGTGTTATCTTTTGTTTATTATTTGCAATAGTGTATGATAGATCCTGGTATTTTCTGATACTGTGCATTGCTTTCACCACATCTACCTTTCTGAGTATTTGTGTTAATCTGTTCCCTCTTCTATACTCTTCTAACAGTGACACTTCTTGTCTTAATTGCTTTATAATTTTCTCTATTTGATGCTTCCACGCTGGCATTTTATTTATTCCCTTCATTTCCCTTATTGCTCTGGATTTTTGTGGTAAGACTTTGTTATTAATTTAGCTGCACAGTAATATATCCTGTTTGCTTCTGTTATATCACATAAATTTCTGTTAATAGTCTTGATTACTGTTTTATCAGACTTCTAACATTTTGGGTCTTATTAACTATCTGTAATCTATTTCTTTCATCGATGTTAATATGTCTGTTCATCTCTATTAAATCAAGCAACTGTTCCCTTGGACCATTTTTTCTAAACTGAGGGCACGTTCTTGCTCTCTGTTTCCTACAGGAATGCTGCACAACATTCCAGGATATTTTTCTGTGACATATCCGCTTCAGCTGCATCCTGCATTATCCATTGTTCCTTCATATGGGAACTCATCGGCCCATCTCCTGTTGGATGTTGCCCATGTCAGTCGCTACAGCTGCCTCCATCCTTTCAGGATGGATGAGCTGGCAATGGCCACAAACTCCCAACTTCTCTACCAGCTCCTACAGAAATCCTAGCCACCATGCAAAATCAGGCTGGCTGTGACATAGCCAGGGCTTTATCCCTCTAAGCTGCAGAGGTGGTTTAAATTCTAATGAATTTAACAACTATCAACTTTATGTAGTTCCTTCATTATTTGACATTTTAAGCATAATGTATTTATCAAAGAATCTTATGACTGCCAGATTAATCTGTAATTTATATTTCTGCAAAGCTTTTCTCTCTCTGGTCTGCTAAAATGGAGCTATGCCCAGTCAGACTAACCAATAAACAAATGCAAATAAAAAAAGTAAAGGGGGAGGAGTTGGAATAATGGCTAAAGGCTTTACCTAACAGATACAAGGTATAAGGTTTGATTCTGGCCTCTGGTTATTAGCTACACTTTTAATAGTCTGCAAACTGATAGCCTAGTATTTATCTATGAAGTGACAAAACTATGAAATAATAAATAATAACTAGAATACAGATGCATGACTTATTCTCGTCTGTAACAGTAGATGTTCAAATTTCACACTGTCTCAGTGGTATACGGGGAATGTGCCTACATGGACCCACATTGGTAGCTTTCCACAGCTCAGAATCCCCTCCTCTGATGTTTTGTGATAGGAGTTTGGGTATACCCTTCACTTCAGGGATGCCTAACCCCTGCCAAAGAAAGTCAGTAAGACAGGTTTTTAGTGCCAAGTAGGAAGAAGCAAAAAGGACCACAAGCAACAATTGCCTGAAACAAACCAATTCACAGTCCCAAAACACCAAAGCAAATAACCAAATCAAGCAAGAATATAACAAGTTTGGATACTATTTGTTATGTACTTACCATAACATTAGATCCATGTTGTCTCATTTTCATCTGGTTCAAACATATGTTTTGTCAGATCCAACAGGATCCAACCAAAGCACTGACTTTTAAGCTTCTTCAGATCCAGAGCTCTGACTCCTCCCCTAGTCATAATTTCCTGGACTCCACCCTAGTTGCTCAGCTTGCCCCCCCCCCCCTACTTTGTTTGATATCTGAACCATCATATAGAAGGAACACCTAAATCTGATAGTTTCAACCTGTTGATGCTGAGTGAGTACAGTTGCACATGACTGCACAAACAGGGAATAAAAGATATACTTGATCATCTCAAAGTCAAATGTGACAATCTGGAAAGGAGAAGGAGGAAGGGAGTTTGAACTGGATGAAAATGAGACAACTGGGATCTAATATTATGGTAAATACATAACTTTTATATCCAATGTTGTCTATTTTCATCAGTTTCAAACATATGGGGCAGAATCCCACGCTGTCAATCTGGGTGGTATCAAGGAAGGACATTCCTGAGTATGGTGGAACCAAAGGAGGAATGTGACCTGGATTGAACATCCAACTTATACTGAGACACAAAGACCAAGTAGCCGCAGCACAAATGTCATCAATGGATAGTCCTCCATTAAAAGCTTGGTACTAGTTTTTTTTTGAGTGATTATGTGTTTTACATGGTTAAAGGGTTACACATTTCTCATTTTAATGTAATTCTTATTTTTTTTTTTATTTAAGATCTTTAACAGAAACTAATATATATATATATATATATATATATATATATATATATATATATATATATATATATATGTGTGTGTGTGTGTGTGTGTGTGTGTATAAAAATATAATCTGTTTGATGCAAAGAGTTTGCAGTTTTCTAGCTGGCTTCCAAGATCACACACTGTCAAGTTGAAGTGCACATAAATCTTCCGAACACTAGATGGCATTGTTATACTACTTTGCCTAGGAATGGTGGGAGACACTCCCTCTTGAAACTTCAAAGGAAGTGTTGCCATTGCTCATGGATGTGTGTATAAAAGTTTTGTAACTTAACTGTTTTTATATTCTGATGATTAGGCTTGCCACCCCTCCGTTTTTTTTCCGGACTATCAGGAAATCAAACCGATTCTCCGGTAGTCCGGAAAACACTGTACAAACTCCGGTATTCTGTTTCAAAAAGGAAACAGACTATCGGAGTTTGTAAATCGGCTGATTTACTATGCTTTTTTTACAGAAAAGCATAGCAAATCAGCCAAAAGCAGGCAGCGGGAACGAAAAAAGAGGGTGTTCCCATTGATCGGCTGATGTACTATGCTTTTTTTACAGAAAAGCATAGCAAATCAGCCAAAAGGAGGCGGCGGGAAATGAAAAAAGAGGGCGTTCCCGTTGAGTGATGCTGTCGTGACATCACAAAATAGGTGGTATGTTTGCGGGAGAGGGGGTGGGGCGGGCGGGGTTACTGGTGACGCGAGGGGCGTGGCGTGGCTCCGGTTTTAGCCGTGAACGAAGGTGGCAACCCTACTGATGATGTTCTGATAAGGGACAAAAATGCTTAATATATATGTAATTTTTCGTTTTAGTTTTAAGTGGTATACCAAATAAACAGTTGCTGCTCATGACCTTCTGCCCTGGATTTGTTTTGGTTTTGGAGCCTTTTGGATTTTGTGTTTTACACTCTTATTAAAGGCTATCAGTTAGAAACTGCCCTAGTTGAATGATCTTTTGGTTTACCTAGTAAGGGTAAATTCTTCCTACAGCAGACAAAGGAGATACAATCTGACAGACATCTAGACAAAGTAACCTTTGTTATTATGTTCCCTAACTTTAGTTTCAAAAACAAAATGAATGATTTCTGAATTGTTTTGTTCTATGAATGGAATCTGAGTTGCCTGTGAAAATCTAGCAAATGCAAATGCAACAAATATTCTCCTGTGTTTGAATTTCTAGGGAAAAAGACTGGCAAGTTATGGATTGATTTAGGTTTACTTCAAATGCCACCTTAGGTATAAAGGACACATTAGTTCTAAGAGGGACTCTATCCTTGTGAAAGAATAGATACAGAGGCTTACATGACAGAGCCTGTAACTCTGAAATGTATCTCACTGCCACTAGGAAAAGTGTTTTCCAAGTAAGGAATCTTAGATTTGCTGTGGTTGTAGGTTCAAATGGAGACTGAGAAAGAGCCTGTAGCATAATGGTGATGTCCTATGGAGGGGCTGGGTCTCTAATGGGAGCATACCTCTCAACTGTCCAGATTTTTTCCTTATATTTTTTGTGTGTTCCTCATAAAATGTGTGGTTTTCTAAAAATCGTTGAAGACTGACATTACTAAATAATGACATACATTTGAATGTCAGACTTCATATCCTTCAGAAAATGCATGCTAATACAAATCCTTTTATTCTAGCAACTTTCTAAGTTTCTAAGAGCAGCATTTTAAATCTGTCCATGTTTTTGGACCTTTGTCCCCCCATTATTTCAGACTTTGTCCACATTTCTTGCACTCAGAGGTTGAGAGGTATCAACAGGAGGTCTTAGTAAAAAGGTACCTTTCAAGAAAGCTTTGGAAATTTTCAGTGAAGCTATTGGAGTGTCTTTATGTTCAATATGAAAATTTTGAAAGAGACGCGATCTGTGCCTTGATGGTGGCAAGGATGGAACCCTTAACAAAGATTTCAGATTAGAATTCTAGTACAGATGGAAGAGATGCTGAAAAAGGGTCCAGACCTTTAGGGAAGGCCCAAATAGAGAAATTAACTCTGGTAAATTTTTCTAGCGGACTGTTTCTGAGAAGCAGAAAGAATACTGACTACTGCAAGGGGGGCCCTGGCACCTCTGGCTATACTCAAAATTGGAGGAACCATGCGGTTAATTTAATGAACTGCTGGTCATGAGGAGGCAGTCTAGATGGATGAGTCAGTAGGTTTAGATAGTGATCCAACATACAGAGGGATGTACTAGTAGAAGCCATAGGTAGGGAATAATGTCTGTTGGGGCCAAAAGGGAATAATGAGGATCATCCTGGCTTTGCACTGTCTTGCTTTCTGTATGGATTTGTTCATTTGGGGCAAAGAAAGAAAGGCATATAGGAGACCTAGGAGCCAATTGTGCACAAGAGCATCTCTTAGTTACTGACCCTGTGGAGGGATCAAGGCAAAATACCTGCTGCATTTGTTGTTTAGATAGGATGCAAAAAGGTCGCAGCAGGGTTGACCCCACTGACTGAATATCACATGTGTTGAGGATTGAGGGAACCACTTGTGAGGCATCAGGACAGTTCTGCTCAATTTGTCAGCTAGTACATTGGACAAACCCAGTATGTCCATTGTTAATAGAAAGCAGTGTGAAGACATCACCCTCTGCCAAACTCTCATGGCCTATCAATATACAGGATAGGAATGTGTCCCCCTCTGGTTATTGATGTAACAAACCACCACTGTATTGTCTGTCTGTATGGAAATCACACCCTTGGGGAGGAGGTCCTGGAATACCTGCACTGTTATGAGGACTGCCTTCAGCTCCAAGACATTGATGTGAAGATTGACATCTGGTGATGACCATGCACCTTGGACCAATCTCCCTTCAAAGTGGCCCTCACACCCAGAAAGGAGTCATCTTTGGTTTACTATTGCTATCAGTGAGTCTGTCTGAAAGGGCAGACCCTCAGTTACCATTGGGGATGTTGCCCACCAAGCAATGTGTTGTCTACAGACTTCTGTAATTCAAATCTTAAAGGATGGATAGACTGTGACCATTGTAATGCTAAAGTCCATTGTAGCACTCTCATGTAGGATATGGCTAGAGGAACCATTAGAATAGAGGATGCAATGAGGCTTAAAAGATGCAGAACTAACCTCACTGGTGGTGATGGGTGATGTACACGAATGGCTGTGAGTCGAAGTGACTGAACTCTGAACTTGAGAACACTGATTATCTGACTATGAGGAAGCTTGTGGTAATTGCCCCTGGTCTTTTCCAGTTGAAGGGAGAACCACAGTTGCCTGGGCTAGAAGACAGCCACCACAGTGATCCAGGGGGAGATTCCTTTTAAATTTTCATAAGTACCTTGGATGTTAGTGGAAAGGGAGGAAAAGCATACAGGCACAATTCTGTCCAAAGAAAAGAAAAGGCATCTGTCTTTCTGACCTTCTTGCATGGAGTCTAGGAACATAATCTTTCCAGCTGATTATTTGGAGAGGAGGCAAACAGGTCTGCTTGAGGAACTCCCACAAATGGATTAAACCTTGGAAGACCCCCTGTTCTAATCTCCATTCCCAAGGGTCTGCCCTGGTCCTGCTCAGCTTGTCTGCCACACAATTTTGCTCTGAAGGAATGCAGGATGCATGCAGATTGAGATTCTGCTGTGAAGCTCTATCCCAAACTAAAATGGCTAGTCTGCAAAGGGGCTAAGACCTGGTTCCCATTTGCCTGTTGATGCACCACATGACTGTGGTATTGTCTGTAACCATTTGAAGAAGTCCTGAGGACCAATGATAGCTCAAACAGTTGATAGCCTTGATCAGGGCAAGCATCTTCTTGACATTTATGTGCTTATTGCAAAAATATCCCAACAACAAATGAAAACAATGAGTGAGAATGTCACTGACAAATCAATCAGTAAAAACAAAATGAAAACTCCAGCAAAGCTAGAACTTCTACTGAGTGACCTCCCAAACCTCTTATATCAGAGGCACATGGGATATATGCAAATGATCCTTATGAACAGCAGGTGTTTCAGCTAACTGGCGATTCTGAATGCCATGACTTGTTTCGTCGTTTTACTGGACAATTTCAGGCTAATAAAGCCAATCCCCACTAGCTGTGGATATGCATATTTCGACCTTGTTCTCACTCATTGTTTTAGTTTGTTGTTTGGGATATTTGTGCAGTGACCCTAATGATAATGGATATCAGCTGGGTATAACAGCCCTCTGTTTCTAATGCTTAGTCAAACACTCTGCTTGTACTGTGCTGATGAGATCATAACAAGGCTGAAATATGCAAACTCAGAACTGTAGTTTCCAAAACACAGTCTTATGGGTCTCTCCAGAAAACTGAAGGATGGGGGCTGGATGGGACAGAAGATGAGGAAGAATCAAAATGGACAACACAGATGCCTAGTTATGGTGAGTACATAACTTTTAATTCTGAAATTGTCATCTGCATTCTTCCTCAACCCATGGGACAGAGTACCCCATCTACATTGATTTTGGGTGGCCTTCATAGAAGAATATTTTTTAGTACTGTCAAACCAAAGGCGGCTCTGTGTCTAGATATGATATCTAATTTGTAATGAGCAACAAAGATATGAGCATTGGACCAAGTGGCTGCTGCACAAATATCATCAATAGATGGTCTAGACCAAAAAGCAGAAGAAGCAGCCATGGATCTGGCTGAATGAGCCTTGGGTGGTTTGGGTAAGACCAAGCCTTTTTGAGAATACAGCCAAGAAATACAGTCTGTAATCCATTTTGCTAAAGTGACCTTAGAAATTAGGAACCCCAGTCTTTTTGGTGAAAAGGATTGAAAAAGTTGATCTGATTTTCTGATTTGTTTTGTCCTGTGAAGATAAAATCATAATTGTCTGTTTGTTTGGAAAGAAAACTGATAAATTAATAGATTGATTGATGTTACTTTCAGAAGCCACTTTGGGTAAAAAAGAAGGGTTTGTTGTAAGGTAACACTATCTTTATGGAAAATGATGTAAGGGGTTTTTGAGGAAAGAGCCTAGAGTTCAGATATCCTCTTTGTGGAAGTAATGGCTACTAAGAAAACTGTTTTCCATGAACTGAATTTTAAATCAGTTTTAGATGAAGGTTCAAAAGGTTTCTGTGTTAGACCTTGCAGCACAACTGTTAGATCCCGGGGAGGTGAAGGATCCTTTACTGGAGGTCTGAGAAGAAAAATACCCTTTAGGAATGCTTTGCATAATTTGGTTGAAACCAAGGAATAATTTCTGTCTCCTGTGTGGAAATTAGAACTCGTGCTAATTGTAGTTTAATGGTAGAGAAACTAGCTCCTTCTTTAAAAAGGATTGTGACAAATTCTAGCACTGCAGAAACTGGAGCAGAGAAAGGGTCAAGCTCATTATTCAATGCCCAAAGGGAGAATCTTTTCCATTTGCTCTTGTAGACTCTTTATTGAAGCCAAAATAATGGTCCGTATGGGAGAAGAAAGCCTGGGCTTTCTAACCATTCCTGGAAGTGGAGAAACCATGCAGTTAGTTTGAGGGCCTACAAATTCAGATGTTGGATCCCTGATGGATGAGAGAGGAAATCCGGAGATGGCTCTAGTATCCAATGTATAATAATAACGGTGAAACCACAGAAAGGGGAAACATACCTGTCACAGCCAGCAGGGGGCAATGAGGATGACTGAGCTCTTCAGCTAACTTGCTTTCTGCAGAAATTTGAGAATCAAGGGAAGAGGGGGATAAGCATAAAGAAGACCAGAGGGCCAAGGATGGACTACAGCATCTCTCAGTAACCCCCCCCCATGAGGGGGAATAAGAGCAAAGTACCTGCTGCACTTGTTATGGGGATATGCAAAGAGGTCGCAGCAAGGTTGGCCCCAATGACAGAAGATCCTTTCCACCATAGATTGATAGACCACTCATAAGGCATCAAGATGGATCTGCTTAGTTTGTCTGCTAATATGTTGGTTTTCCCCAGAATGTGCAACTAGAAAGCAGTCTGGTGAGCTCACCCATTCCTGCAGTCTCATGCCTATCTGCACAAGATATAAGATCATCTTCCTCATTGTTTGTCGATGTACCAGACCACAGACATGTTGTTGGTTTGACTTACAATAGTTCCTGGAGGAAGAACATCTTGAAATGCCTGCAACATGAGTAGGACTGCTCTCATCTCTGGTACATTGATATGCAGATTGGTCTCTTGGGGGACCACATGCCTTGGACCGTCCTTCCCAGGAAATGCTCCCCCCAGTTGGGAAGCGTCAGTGGTCACTGTAGCCATTGGAGACAGCAAAACAAAAGGTCAGCCTAGATGAGTGTCATCTGACTGAATCCAGCAGTGAATGTGTCATTTGTAAATTGGAGTTAGTTTGACTGGAATGGATAGGGGTTGAAATAGAATGGACCACTGAACAGCTAGAGTCCAGTGAAGGACATGCATTAAGAAATATGCCAAGGGAAGTTGTACAATGGTTGCCACCATAGATCCTAGTGCTTGAAGAACTGATCTTGCTAGAGGAAATGGATGGGAAATAAGTAAATGAACTTGATTCCTGACGGTGGCTATGCGATGAGGTAGTAGTGAAGCTATCTGTGTTGTTCTATCCAGAAGTCTACCAGTGAACTCTAGGCTTTGGATTGGTGTTAGGCTTGATTTGGCATAATTTGTTGTTATCCCTTTGATTTGGCATAATTTGTTATTATCCCCAGTGACTGGCAAATCTGCAGCAAATAGTCCGTGGAATGTAGGAGAAGATGCTTGGTGGGGTCGGTGAGGAGCCAGTCATTCAGATATGGAAACACTCAGAATCCAGAGTGTCAGATGAGCAGCCACCATTGTCATACATTTGGTAAATACTCTGGGGGCTATTGTGAGTCCAAAGGGCAGGGTTCTGAATTTGCAGTGACTGGCTCCCAGCCAAAAGCGTTAAGTGTCTTCAAGAGCGCCTGTCTATTTTGGTGTAATAGTCCACATCCTGAAGATCTATTAAGCACATCCAACCATCATTGTGCAGAAAATGTAGGATGGACTGCACCATGACCATTCAGACCTTTGACCTCTTCACATACTGATTCAAATTGCTTAGATACAAAATTGGTCTGAGTTGTCCTGTTTTGGGGGGATTAAAAAGAAGTGTAAGTTCCAAATCCTATTTGATCTGGTGGGACCTGTTGGATGACTCTTTTTTCTAGCAGCTTTTGCATTTCTTGTGCTACTCCCTTGCTCTGACTGGGTGTAACATTGGGAAGTTTTTTCCTTTTGTGAAGAGGGGTGTGGGAAAATGGAATGAAATAACCTCTGGATATGATTTTTAGCACCCAGTTATCTTTTGATATATTTGCCCAGGCTTCTGAGTGTAGGGATAATTGTCACTAGGCTGCCTACAAAGTTGGGTCAGGCAGCACTTCAAAAGCACTAAAAAAGGGTCTGTCCAGAAAGGAATCCTGGAGCCTCTGGTTCTGTGGGCCTCCTCTTCCTCTAGGGTGACATCTCATATTACAGTTTCCTCCTCTGCCTCTGGAGGAGTTGTTCCCATGCAGATCTTGGATAGGTCCCTGAGATTTTTAGAAACCTATTTTACCACCTCTCTGATTCCTAAAAAAGGTCCATTGAGGGGTAGAAAATGGAATTCCCAAGGCAGACAGGGTCTTTCCATCTTGTTCGCTGCGGGTAAGCTTCTCTTTTACTAATGGCATCGAATGGAGAGTTGATGAAGGGCAGCTTAAAAGGTTCTGTAAAGTCACAGCCACATCCAGGCATGTCTCCTTAGGGCAGTGCCTGAACCAGCCACTCATGATGTGCCTTCAGCTGTATGAGAAATCAAACTCATTGAAGCATTTGAGACAGACAAAAGAGTGGCCAGCTGCAAGGACATTCTTTTGAAATCCTCTGCAGACATGGACTCTGAGGTAATTGTGTCCTCACTGCAAAGGGTGCCAAGTCAAACTCGCTTTCTGTATCAGTCCAGCACCCTAGACTCCCTGTTTGGTGGATGGACAGAAGAGCTCTGCTCTGCTAGCTCTTTCTTGGTGGCTGCCACCATGACCATAGTATTAACCGCATACTTTGCTCTAGTGGGGTCTATCTTTTGGAAGGGATAAGAATTTGTCAGGTCTCTTCAGGATAGGTTTGATAGTATCCATCTCCTTCCAAGCCCGGCAGGAAAACAAATCAATAATTTGAAATGTCAGGGGGAGGGGGTAACCCAAGATGTAGATGGGCCAGAAACAAAAGCTTTCAAAAATACCAATTCCCCCAGACATCTTTTTGTTTGAGGATCTCTAAAATGACTCTGAAGGAGATGTCATCTAGAGGTGATCTGTCGGAGGCGTCTCCTTCATCAAAATCAGTATCCTCCATGAGGGACTCCATAAGGAAGTCAATGTGTCTCCTCTTGCATGATCTCTTCAGATGGAGCTTTTCTGTGGGGTGTTCAGGGAGGTGTCAAAAGAGAGGGGAAGTTCCTCTACCGGAACCGATTGGATACTTATTGGAGCTGGCTATCCTTATGGAGTAGGTCTGATCGACTCAGAGGTTGGAGCTGATGAGAAGGGGGATCCAAAAAATGAGAAAGTGGTTCTCTGAAGGGTGAAAAAGCCCCTTCCATAATCTCAAAGGCCAATGGACCCAGAGAAGCTACGACCAGTCCTGCCAGAGCTGGAGCTCCCAGCAAAGTTAGGTCTTGACCACTCTCAGATTTGTGTCTTGAGGATGGAACCGAACCTGAAATATCCAGGGTCAGGGCTCCAAGGGGTAGGGATGGATCTGACAATACTGGAGTTGATCCTGTCCCCATGGACCCAATGCAGATAGTTTAGCTCCTGGACCTGTTCTGATCTGAGGGTATTAGAGTGGAACTAGTCAGGGATATAGTCTGAGTCAAAGAGGATATCTTCTTCAGATCTGATGCCAGACATCTTGGGGATTTAGGATCCTGGGACTCTGAAACATCTGGATGGATCAGAGAAGGAAATAAAATAGTTTTGGATGTCGCAGGAAGACTCACGGATCTGAAAGGGATGGAGCTGTTAAGACACCCATCTGGATTTGAGCTCCAGGAAATTTTTGCATCATCCTATCCACATCCACGTCCAATAAGCTTCTGGAGGACCTGGAGGAAGTAGTGAATGGTGGTCTAGAATGTTTCTTAGGTGGTTAAAGCAATGGAAAAAATAGAGTAGATGATATGGGCTTAATTACATACTCCAGAGTAAGACTTCTGCAAGAAGTACAGGGCTTCATATCAGAGGACCTAGGATCCAAAGATGGTGCCACAGGGCTGATTCAAATGACGATAGGATGCAAAACCTTCAGATCTGAGGATCGGGTCTTTGGATCTGATAGTGTCGGATCCGAAGTTTGTCTGCTCCTAGATGGCAGCTCTAATGATGACCCGGGGAACTTCACTGGAGAGTGTTTTCTATGCTCCAACAGAGTATATTTGTGAGTTTTGGAGGGGGGTTGAATTCCAGAAGGAGATGTAGCAAAGAGAAGACCCTTCAAAATCATCTTGTTTTGCAGATCGGTCAAAGCTCTTGGATTGAAGGTGGAACATATGGTACATACAGTGTCCAAATGACTGGCTGCAGGCCAATATACACACTCCTTATGGGCATCCAAATTGAAGTTTTTATGCCCACAAGAAGTGCATTTTTTAAATCCTGTCAGTTTATCCGACATGGTAGGTAACTAAAAAAAGGTAACAAAAATAAAATATAACAAGTTTTTTTTTGGACAGAAAAAAGAGGAAAGGGAGAAAAAAAGGGGTTTAATTACCAATGATAGTAATTTAAAGATATACCCTGTATGAGAAAAGGGTAAGCAGAAATACCAGAAATGATAATAAGATTTGTAATCTATCAAGAACAGTAAGACGAAAAATAGTAAAAAGACTTAACGTCCTGTGAGAAAACTTAGAGGGAGGATACGTAAATTAAGCTAAAGTTTTTAAGTGTTAACAATAGAAAAAAGGTTGAATTAACTCACAAAATTATCTCTAATAATGCTCAAGAGAGGAACCTGTCTGTTCTCAATGGCGGCAACTGAGATCTGAGGTAATGGGGATAGACTGAGGCATTATGGGTAAAGAAGAAGCTTGACAGTTGGATCCAAAGTCTGTAGTATGTAGCTGAGTCAGAACCGATTAACAGATCCAAACACATGGGTTGAGGAAGAATGAAAAGGACATCAGATGCTTGTTCTACAATCTGCACAGTGTAGTAAACAGCATTATCAACTAAAATTAACTTGCCCAAATAGTGACGGAAATCAAATATATGGCCTTATATAAAATGGAAACCTTTTAAATTGTATATTTAAGCACTTAATTAGATATTCTCCTGTCAGAAATAAACAAAAATCTCCACATAAAATGCAAATAAAGTAATTTGCAGTAAGAACGCTATTTAATGATAAAATGAGTATAGCAATGTTAAATCGGTAGTAAATGTCATAAAAATTAAGAAAAAAGTGAAAAAAATCAATATTTCTCTGTCAGAACTTCAAACTGAAGCAGTATTAAGCATACAACCAACAAAATAGTAAGTTTGAGTTCCATAAGGAGTTAACAGTAATGAATTGCAAGAATATTAAAATAAAAAGTTAACAAACATAAATATTATATATAGACATAGTTATATACATTTAATAAAACATAAAGAAATCAAATGTATTTAATAACAAAGAGTAAGGGAAGTTCTCAAACGATCTTATCTGAGTCTGGAAGCTGTAATCCACCTATGCAACCTACTGGAGATTCAACTGTGTGAGCCTACAGCTGACAGTAAAACACTGACTGAATGACTTCTGTGACAGGGGTTAGGCTTCCCCTCATGGGAATGGCTTAGCCAATCCCTATCACAGAAAATCACAGGAGGGATTCTGTGCTCTGGAAAGCAGTGTGGGTGTAAGCAGGCACATAATCCATATGCCACTGAGGCAGTGTGAATGATGAGCATATACATTTGCACAGTACAGCCTGACAATCACATCAGTATGCATGTTATAAGTATTATGCACTGTCTACATGTGCATTGCATTAATCAAATTTCTTAAAACTAACCTTTTCAAGCTGGGGTACATTATGAGTGGCAAGGATCCCTTTATCAAACAGCGTTATCAGAGAAGCTTCAAACTGTTCCAGTGGAGTACTGAAGTGAACCCCAGAATTATCCAGTATTAGATCCATCATAAATATAGCATTCTTTTTAGGTCTGGAAAGGAATGAATTAAACTTGTTTAATGCACTGTATGATTATTCTTATACTACCAATGGTATGCAAACATAGTTAAACTGCAGCAACATGAACCATTCTTTGTGTGTTCTTTATTGAAACTAACCATCAAATCATAAAGACTCACAACAAACAGTTTACTGGGAAATGTTTTATAATCTAGTAACACAAACATCAATAACAAATCAGACTGCAACTATACAACAATTAAATATTTGCAATTCTGGGACCAGGATATATTGTTACAAATATCAGTTATTTTTCCAGCTGTAAGATATAAGACAATATATTAATGTTTAAGGCATATTTACAGTAACATAAAATCTTCAAGAAAAGATCACTTTAACAGCATATCATAAAGGAATATGATGTACTTACATAATGATAAATCCTTATTATCCCTTTCTGTCTTCTTGATGGATGGGTTATCTGCCCTCATGGCAGATCTGAGCTTGCAACTTTGTACTCAAAATCATCTACAGAGGTTGAGCTCCCCTCACCCTATCCTCTCTCCCATGATACAGTGCATTTCTCCTTGTCTCTCAAATCAAGTATACTCTCTGTCAGATACAAAGATACTAGAACTGGCCTAGAGAAAGACTTTTATTTCTAGATCTACAAGGTCTACCCATGTAGGAATGTGACAATTTGTTGGGGGAACAGTGGATGGGACACTCAGATCAATGTGTAGGGACAATAAGGATCTATCAGTATGGTAAGTACTATCTTTCATATCCTATATTGTTCTCTCCATTCATCTCGATGGTTGGGACAGAATCCCCAGCTACTTTATTCCCAGGTGGCATCATGGGAAAATACCCCTGAAAACGGCAGACATGAATGACGCTCCGGATCTCTAAATAAGGTAAAGTTTAAAGTGTTTGATAAAGGTGTCCTCTGTTGACCATGTTGCAAGAGCACAAATATCTTCTATACTGGAGAATCTGAAATAAGCTGTGGAGTCTGGTTGAGTGAACTTTAGACCTTGACAGTAACTTTTTTTATCTAAGGAATAAATAAAGGCAATGCAACTGATATGCCATCTACATGAAGTTGCTTTATGTCCTTGTTTTGCGGGGGAAAAAAGATATAAAATGCCAGTCAGCTTTTCTAAATGCTCTTGTATTGTGAAGTTAGAATCTTAGCATCTGTGCACTTCCAATCCATGTAAGTGACACTGCTCTTTACTGGAATGATTAGGAAAGTTGAGCGGTAAGTGAACAGGTCTGGTACAAGGCTGCCTCCTAGGCTACTTTAGGAAAAAAAAGTAAGGACTTGGTCTGAGAGAGACTCTATCCTTATGAAAAATGAGATATAGTTTGCAAGATAAACTGTTCAGATACTCTTTTTTGCTGATGTAACTGCTACTAGAAACAATGTTTTCTGAGGCAGATGCTTCAAGGAGGAGTTGAAGGCAGGCTCAAAGAGAGGCTTTGTGAAAATTTGGAGAACAAATTCAAGATCCCCTGGAGGAGTGGGGTCTTTGATGGGAGATGTAAAAAGGAATGTGCCCTTCAAGAAAGCTCTACATACTTTTCTGGAATGCCAGAGAATTAGAATTGAAGACCAAGTGAAAATCTGAAATGGCAGACAACTGGGCTTTGATGGTAAAATAGCTGAAACCTAAATCAAAAAGGCTAGCAAGAAACTATAAAACAGCGGGTATTGGAGCTGAGTAAGGATTTAATCCTTTATTGACTACTCAAAGATAAAATCTTTTCCATTTACTCTTTATAAAGTCTTCTGCAAGAGTGCTTCTGAGAAGCAGTTTGATATGAACTACTCTGGAAGGTAATACTGGATTACTGGCCATGAATGAAATTGGAGAAACTATGTGGTTAGTCTGGAAAAGATGATGTCTAGATAAGATTGTTCAGATCACTGAGATAGAAAACCCATTTGGGAGGTCTAGAGACAATGGAGGTTGAATCAGATAGACCACAGCACTGGGAAGCATATCTGCCTAGGCCAAAAGTGGTTATGAGGATCACTTCAGCCTTCCACAGAGATGCTTTTTGTATGAATTTTGTCATGACAGGAAGAGGGGGAAGAGAAAGAAAGCCATACAGTAGTCCAGGTAGCCAAGGATAGACCATAGCATCCCTCTATGCTTGTCCCTGTGGAGGGATAAAAGAATAGCGCTGATATTTCTACTGAATGAAGAGGCAAAGAGACCCCAGCAAGACTGGCGCCAGTGACTGAATATCTTATTGTCATTGCTGGGTTCGGTGACTACTTGTGTGCATTAATTGAGCACAAGCCTGTCCACAAGAAGATTGTGCCAACATGGAATGTGTGTTGCTGTTAGAAAGTGTTGTGAAGCTGTCATGCATTGCCACACTCATAGCCTCTGGGTACAAAGGGTAAGATAGGGTTCCCCCTTGCCTGTGTAGATAGATATCACACCCTGGGGAAGGAAGTCCTGAATTGCATGCAACTCTAGGAGGGCAACCCTCATCTCCAGAACCTTCTCAGACCCAAGCAATTACAGACTCATAAATCTGACCAGCTTCATATACAAAACCATGGAAAGACTTATCATGGAACTAAATAATAAGGACTTAGGGAACCTTCACTCACTAGATCTGTCTCAGTTTGGATTTGTCAAGGGCAGCTCATGCCTTCTCAACCTAGCAGACTAAAGGTCACAAAAGCAATGGATAAAGGTAAAATGCTATACACTGCATACCTCAACCTGGCCAAAGCGTTTGACAAAACCCCTCACTCAGGTATTGTAGAAAGACTAAATAAATTGGGAATAAATCCCTACATCACCCATTGGATTGCTAACTGGCTCACAGAGAGGATGCAGGAGATCAAAATGGGGAAAGCTATCTAGAAAAAGAGAACAATCACAAGTGGAGTCCCTCGGGGTTCAGTGCTGAGACCTCTCCTGTTTGGCATCTACTTCTCTGAAGTATAAAGTCAGTACCAAAGGGTTCTGGCTGACTAAGTTTGCAGATGACTGCATGCTAGGAGCAGTCATTGAAGTCCCAAATAACTTCCTAGAAGATGGTTTGTCACAAATAATTGGTGCCAAAACCATGAACTGAAACTAAATAACAAAACAAAATGCATTATTGTACCATTTGGGAAGTCATCTATCTCGTGGAACTACCATATTGGCAATACACCCCTAAGATATGATACAGTTGTGCTGGATTTGGGAACTTATGTTAACAGTGACCTAACTTTCAACCAGCATTTATCCTCTGTCATAAGAAAGTACTTCTATATTGTACAGCTTATAAGCAAGGGACTGTGTCTAGATATAGAGATGTCATTGTCCTCCCTTACTTAGCCCTCATTAGGCCAGTCACTGAGTGTAATGCTTCCTTTGGCATGTATCTGTCCAGTTGGTTTAACAACTGAAATGCCCACAGAGATACCTTACTAAAAGGATAAACTATGTCCTATATGGACCATCTCAAAGCTTTGCCACTATACTCGGTATCCTACAGACTGAAAACATGGACCTGTATCTGGCATACACAGCATCGTCTGACCCAAAACTGATGTACCTATTACACATCAGCAAGTTAAATGGCATCACAAATACAATAAAGGGATCTAAACCACTTCTGTAATATCAACAGAACCGTTTGGAGGAACAGGTAATCATGCAGAGGATGCAGTGCTCTGGAACTAGCTCACAAACTGGACACACACTATCAAAATGGGTGACTTCACATTAACCACCACACCTGTTACCAGCAGGGTGCCACAGGGGTCAGTGCTGGGCCCCCTACTATTTGGTATACACTACTTAGAAGTTCAAGTTAAAACTAAAGGGCTGTGGCTGACCAAGTTTGCAGATGACTGCAAACTAGATTGAATCAATGAATCTCACACAGACCAATGACTGGTGTATTAGTCATGGTCTCAACCTGAATGCAAAGAAATGTATCACCATTCCCTTCAGCACAAACAATCTTCCTTTACACTTTCAAATCAGTAACAATACCCGAGGTACCTATGAAGTGGTAAGGGACTTAGGATCACAAGTTGACTGCAACTTTAACTTTGACCATCATATATCTACCGTTGTAAGGAAAGCTTTCCATGTAGCTCACTTGATTAGTAAATATATTGCCGCAAGAGCAAAAGAAGTTATAACTGCCCCTTATACTTGACACTTATCCGGCCCATAATTGAGTATAATGCCCCATTCGGTACGTACCATACTCAGCATCTACAGCAAATAGAGAAACCTCAGAGGTTTCTAACAAAGAAGATCAAGGGTCTCAAGCAAGTGCCTTACATGGACTGACTAAAATCCCTGTCACTATACTCTGTATCATATAGACTTCATAGGGAAGACTTATTCCTGGCCTACAGAGCAACCCAAGACCCAAATCTAATGAACTTACTGCATATCTGTAAATCAAATTGGTCTAGGGCTACCCATTCCGGGGACTTAAATATGGCCTTCAACTTAAACAGGACATGCTGGAGGGACAGATTTATTTCCCAGTGATTGCCACATCTTTGGAACAGGCTACCAATTCATGTGAAACAGAGCACCTTATTACACTGTTCAAGAGAAACCTGGATGAGTGGAAGGGGCACCGCAAATTCTTACTGGGGATAATGCCCAAAACCCTCCTGGACATGTGCAGTCATCACTAAATACAATCTTGAGTACTGACCAGTATCTCTATGGTATTACATTGGGTTGAAATGTCTAGGCTTAAAATTACCTCTGGGTCGATAGTCTAGTAATCTCTTATGACCCTATGATCCTATGACTTCCCAGTCACATAAAACAAAACTCATCCCTGTCCATATTCAATCTCAACTTGGATCTATATACGGATATTAGAAAATTTACCCAAGAACTGCTTCCTGTACTAGTTCATAGGTTCATAGGCTGGTACTAGGCTATCAGCCCTAGGGCCTATACAAGCCTAGCCATAACAATTCCCTGGCTATTTCTTCCCACACTATTTACTTCCCTGAACCCCTGTCTAGCAGGCTGACTAACGTGATCCCTGGGGTGAATTTCCTTTCTCCCATCCAATCGTCAAGGTTCCTTTTGAAGAGGGCCAAAGAGGCGCTCTGCTTGACATTTATGGGCAGTTTATTCCAGAGTCTGGGGAGTCTCTGGGTCAGGAACCTATCCCTCCAGCATGTTTTGTTCATTGTGATGACAAGGTTTAGATCCCTGGAGCATGTGGCTCTGAGGGATTGGGATTTCTTTACATGTAGCATGTCCAACAGCTCTGGGAGTGACATGGCCTTGTATGTTAAGCAGAGATAGCTTCTGAGTAGACAATATGCGAGAGAGTATAGCTGGAGGTTTTTAAGGCGGTCAGCATAGTGCATCTGCTTTAGGCCTGTGATTCTTTTAGTGAGGTATTTCTGTGGACTTTCCAGTTGTTGCAGATGTCTTGAGAGGTACATACCAAACGGGGCGTTGTATTCTATAATGGGTCTAATGAGGGATGAGTACAGTGGGACAATGACCTCCTTTTTTCTGGATGAAAAGCCCTTATCTGATGTTGTCTTTTTCATCCATTCTTCAACTGATGGGACACAGTCCCCAGCTGGATTAGTGTTGGGTGGTCCTCAAGGAAGGAAATTTCAGAGTACAATGGATACAAACGTTGCTCTATTCCTAGATAAAATTTCCACCTTGTAATGTGATATGAAAGTATGAGCATTAAACCCATATAGCAGCTGCACAAATGTCATCTATGGAAGCTTTGGAGGTGAAGGCAGAAAATACAGACATAACCCTGGTACAATGAGCTTTAGGATGTTTGATAGATCTTTAGATGTGTAAACAAATACAATGCAATCAGTGAGCCATCTGGCTGAGGTTATCTTCAGCACTGGTTTTCCCAATTTAGCTTTGGAAAAGGAGATAAACAGTTGTTCTGATTTCTTTTGTTCTTTGTTTCTGTGAATGTAAAATCTGAGTTGTCTATATACAACCAGTAAATGGAGCATGTATTCATGGATAAGGTTAGTTTTTGAGACCATTTTAGGCAGAAAGGTAGATTTAGTCTGGAGGGATGCCCTGTCCTTATGAAAGATTAGATATGGTGGCTGTGGAGAAATAAGAAGTTATGTAACTACCATAACATTCCATGTTAGTTGTCTTCTCTCGCCTTCTTTCTTGCTGGATGGGTTCGGAGCCGATCCTCGGCTCCGACTCGGCACTTGCTAAGCTCGAGAGCTAATTTTACCAGCTCGAGGCAACCCTATATCCCATGATGCAAGGCAGAGACTACCCAGATCTCGTTTGGTAGCTAAGGAAATTAGGAATATATTCTTCCAACTGTAGAGGAGGAAGAAAAAGTAACAATACTAAAATGACAATCATAAACATCATAATCCTCTAAAAAGGATCAACCTAATCTAGTGACACTAGAAGCTGATTAGCTAGAAAAAGGATAAAACCTCTTAATAGAAGAGGCATAATCTTCTCGGTCTGACCAGGCTAGGGGATGGAGGCGGGGCAAGAAAGAAGGCAGAGAAGACAACTAACATGGAACGTTATGGTAGGTACATAACTTCTTAATGTTAAGTTGTCAATCTCGCCTTCATTCTTGCTGGATGGGACCGTGTCCCTAGCACCTCTATCCTGCGTGGCTCAATGGAACAGACTCTTGAGAACGGTGGAACCAAAATTCGCTCTGTCTCTGGAGGCCAAGTCTAATTTGTAATGTGAAACAAAGGTATGAGGAGAGGCCCATGTGGCTGCTGCACAAATAGTGTCTATTGGAAGTCTAACTTGAAAAGCTGTCGATGTAGCTAGAGCTCTGGTAGAATGGGCTTTTGGCTTAGAAATCAACTCTTTGCCTCTGAGCTGATAAATGTAAGTAATCACAGAAGACAGCCATCTAGATAAAGTCACCTTGGAAACTGGAAGACCTTTCCTGTCCTCTGCATAGGATAGAAACAGTTGATCAGATTTCCTAAAATGTTTAGTTTTGTCCAGATAATATCTGAGCTGGCGGTGAACATCAAGACAATGTAATTTTTGTTCCGCTCTATCAGAATAATTTGGGAAAAACACTGGAAGATCAATGGATTGATTTAGGTTCGTCTGCGATGCCACTTTTGGTAAGAAAGAAGGATTAGTCCTTAGAGATACCCTGTCTTTGTGGAAGATTAAGTAGGGAGGACGAATGCAGAGAGCATGAAGCTCAGATACTCTCCTGGCAGAAGTAATGGCGACTAGAAAGAGTGTCTTCCAAGAAAGAAATTTCAACGAACAGGCAGCCGCAGGTTTGAAAGGGGGAAGAATCAAGGATGTTAAAATTAAATTTAGATCCCACTGTGGTGGGGGGGTCTCTAATCGGAGGTTTAAGTAAAAAGATACCTCGAAGGAATGCCTTGCAAAGTTTATGTGACATAATGTTGTGGTCCAAAAGGCCTATATGAAAATTCAAAATGGCTGCCAGCTGAACTTTTACTGTGGAGGAAGAGGATCCTGAATGAAAAATCTCAGCTAGGAAGTCCAAGACCGAATGAATCGGAGCAGTATAGGGGTCTATGTTCCTAGCTTTTGCCCAGAAGGAGAAACGTCGCCATTTACTAGTGTAAATCCTTCTGGTAGAAAATTTTAGGGAAGCTACTATGATATCCCGGACGGGATTAGAAATCATAGGAAGCCTGTCTAAGGATGGAAGTGGAGCAACCAAGCAGTGAGGTTGAGAGAAGGTATGGACTGGTGCAGCTGCCCAGACTGGTGGGTCAGAAGATCTGGAACTGGGTCCAGATGCCATGGCTGTACCAAGAGATAATGATGTAGGAACAGAAACCATATCTGTCGAAGCCAATAAGGGGCAATGAGAATCAACTTGGCTCTCAAAGTGGTTGCTTTCTGAATTAGTTGAGGTATCAGCGGAAAGGGGGGAAAGGCATAAAGAAGTCCCCGGGGCCAATCTTGGGTTAGAGCGTCTCTGGGAGGATGGCCTGGAAGGGGGAAGAGAGAGAAGAAGTCTGGGCATTTGCTGTTTTGAGGTGTAGCGAAAAGGTCGCAGCAAGGAAGGCCCCACTTCTGAAAAATCTCTTCCGTCACTGATTGTTTGAGAGACCACTCGTGAGGCATGAGAATCGGCTCCGAACCCATCCAGCAAGAATGAAGGCGAGATTGACAACTTAACATGTGCATGGAGATCTGATAACATTCTATGTAATAGCAACCAAGAATAGTGTTTTCCAGGATAAATCTTTAACTCTGCTCTGGCTGTAGGCTCGAAGTGGAGCTCAGTCAAGGTTTGAAAAATAAGTCTAAGGTCCCAAGGGGGCATAGAGTCTTTAATAGGACGGTGAAGCAGCAGACTGCCCATAAGAAATGCTTTGCACAATTTCAAGGAGGCTAGAGAAGAATTCTTTTCACCCAAGTGAAAATTTGATATTGTGTTATGTGGGGTCAAGAACCCCCCCCCCCCTTTCCTTGGATGAGGAAGTTTTATTCAAGACCTTTAGAGCTAGTTGTACCTTAACTGTTGAATAACTAGCCTATTACTGAAAATGGAAGCCAAGAAATCAAGAATAGCTAGTACTGGTGCTGAAAAGGGATCTAGATGCCTCTGTTGGGCCGAGGCTGAAAATCTTTTCCACTTGCACTTGTAAATCTTCCAAGGTAGAGGCATTCTGAGCTGGCATAAGGATGTGGTGAACAGGGGAAGAAAACCTGGAATTTCTAGCCATTAGTGGAACTGGAGAAACCATGCAGTCAACTTGAGAGATTTCATGTTCGGGAGACACAGGCTGGATGATTGAGACAGAAGGTCTTGAACAGGAGTCAGCACCCAGGTAGGGTGAACTAAATGAGGCCACAGGAAGGGAAACCAGAATGGAGCCGTGAGGATAACCTTGCTCTTCCTCCATAATACTTTCTGAATAAACTTTGGGATGAGGGAAGGCATATAATGAACCAGAAAGTCTCTCAGTGACTCTCCCTCTGGAAGAATTAGGGCAAAGTACCTGCTGCATTTTGTATTGAGGAGGAGAAGCAAATAGGTTGCAACAAAGTTGACCCAACTGGTGAAAAATCATTTCCACTACTGAATGAGAGACCACTCATGAGGAAGGAAAATGGACCTGCTCAATTTGATTGCTAACACACTGGTTTTCCTCAAGATATGCGTTGCCAAGGGAAAGCATCCAGAAGAGTTCACCCATTGCCAAACTCTCACTGTCCCCCTGCATAGTAGGGAGGATTGGCTTACCCTCTGTTTTTGATGCACCAGACTACAAACTTGTTGCCTGTCTGAATAACAATCATCCCCAGAGAGAGAACATCTCGAAAAGCCTGCAGCACTAAAAGGACTGCTCTCATTTTTGGTATGTTGATGTGAAGACTGGCCTCTGTTTGGGATAACATGCCTTGGACGTCCTTTGCAGGTAATGCCCACTCACTCTAACTGGGAGGCATCAATGATCACTGTAGCCTTGGGCAACGGCAGAGAAAAAGAAGTTATGTACCTACCATAATGTTCCATGTTAGTTGTCTTCTTCTCGCCTTCTTTCTTGCTGGTTGGGTTCGGACTCGGCCTTCTTCAATAGCTCGAGAGCTGTTTACTGGCTCGAGGCTACCCTATATCCCATGATGCCTGGCGCTAGTTACCCAGATCTCTTTTGAAAAAGCTATTCCAGACATAACTAAGGAAGAAGTCTGCCCTAGAAGCCCCCTGGGGCCCAACTGTGAAGCTATCTAAGCAGAAAAGGACAACCAGAGAAGGTTCAGCCAATGAAATCTGAAAAAGGAAGCTCCTCTCGATCCACTAGGATAGGGGGATGGAGGGTGGGACACAAGAAAGAAGGCAAGAAGAAGACAACTAACATGGAACATCATGGTAGGTACATAACTTCTTTATGTTAAGTTGTCTATCTCGCCTTCATTCTTGCTGGTTGGGACAGCGTCCCTTGCACCTACTATCCTGAGTGGCTCATTGGAACAGACTCTTCAGAACAGTGGAACCAAAATCAGCTCTGTTTCTGGAAATCATGTCCAGTTTATAATGAACAATGAAGGTATGTGGGTTAGCCCACGTGGCAGCTGCACAGATAGATTCCATGGGCAACCTAGATTGAAAAGCCACCGAGGTGGCCAATGCCCTAGTAGAGTGTCCTTTTGGTTTGAAAGATAGTTCTTTGTTTCTCAGCTGGTAAATGAAAGAAATAATGTGAGACAACCACCTAGATAATGTTACCTTTGAGACCGGAAGGCCCTGTCTGCCCTCAGCATAGGAAAGGAAGAGTTGGACGGACTTCCCGATGTCCTTTGTCCTATGCAAATAAAAACGCAGTTGTCTGTGGACATCTAACTGGTGCAGTTTATATTCTGCCTTATTGGTGTGATTAGGAAAGAACACAGGAAGGTCTATGGACTGATTTAAATTATCTTGTGAACAAACCTTAGGGAGGAAGGAAGGACTGGTCCTTAGAGTGACCCTATCATTATGAAAACCTAAGTATGGAGGACGAATACATAGAGCCTGAAGCTCCAAAACACGTCTGGCAGAAGTAATGGCTACTAGAAAAAGAGTCTTCCAGGATAAAAACTTCATGGAGCAAGATGCTGCAGGTTCAAAAGGTGGCAAGATTAGGGAAGCTACCACTAAATTTAGATCTCACGGAGGTGGGGGATCCCTGATTGGGGGCCTAAGCAGAGTGGTTCCTTTGAGGAAGGCTTTACACAGCTTATGAGACATAATGTTGTTAGAAGACAACCCAACATGAAAATTCGAAATGGCAGCTAACTGAACTCTGGTTTTAGCGGAAGCGGAACCAGAATGAAAGAGTTCCGCTAAAAATTCCAAAATCTCGTGGACAGGGGCTGAAAAGGGATCTATGTTCTTAACCTCTGTCCAGCAATAAAAACATTTCCACTTGCTAGCATAGGTTTTTCTAGTTGTGGATTTGTGCGATGAGATAATAATTTCCCGCACCGAGGAGGAAATATTAGGAAGCCTGGCTAAGGTTGGAAGTGGAGCAACCAAGCTGTGAGCTGGAGTGTTTGAAGGGATCGTTGCAGTCTGCCCGATTGATGAATCAGTAGATCTGGAATAGGATCCAGAATCCAAGGCTGCTTGAGAAGGTAATGATGCAGGAATGGGAACCATATCTGTCAAGGCCAGTAAGGGGCAATGAGGAACATTCTACAACCCAACGCAGTTGCTCTCTGTATGAGTTTGGGTATTAGAGGAAACGGAGGGAAAGCATAGAGAAGTCCCTGAGGCCATTCGTGGACTAGTGCGTCTCTGTAGGAGTGGCCAGGAAGTGGAAGAAGGGAGAAAAAATTGATGCACTTGCTGTTGAAAGGTGTGGCGAACAGGTCACAGCAAGGCTGCCCCCATTTGCGAAAGATTTGTTCTGCAATTACCTGATTCAGAGATCACTCATGAGGCATGAGAATTGCTCTGCTGAGCCTGTCTGCGATGACGTTGGAACTCCCAGGGATGTGCGTTGCCATCAGAAAACGTTGGGAAGAGATCGCCCACTGCCAGAGTCTGAGTGCTTCTCGACATAGAAGATAGGACCTGGTCCCGCCCTGCTTGTTGATGCACCACACCACTGACATGTTGTCCGTTTGAATTGCAATGCTCCAGGGAGGGTGAGAGTCCTGAAGGGCTTGCAACGCTAAAAGCACGGCTCTCATCTCCAAGACATTTATATGCAAATGGTACTCGTGAGGCTGCCAGGTGCCTTGGACTGTCCTGCCCTGATAATGCCCCCCCTTACCCTATCAGGCAGGTGTCCGTGGTCACTGTGGTGACTGGAGGGGATAGCACGAATGGTCTGCCCTGGGACACTGATGGGGAGACCATCCACCAAGCGAGGTGCTTCTTGCATGCTTCTGTGATCATAATCTTGTGAGACATGGAAAGTTGCTGGAAGGACCACTGTGTGAATAGAAGCCACTGGAGGATTCTCATGTGAAAGCGGGCCAGGGGAACAAGAAGAATTGCTGATGCCATGGAACCCAGTGTTCAGAGGATGAACCTGACCTCAATCGTTCTACATGTTAATAACATCTGTACTTGTTGGAGAATTAGTGATACCCTGTCTGATGGAAGGTTCGCAAACATGTTCCTGGTATTTAGATTTGCGCCTATATAAGTGATATGCTGACAGGGCAACAATGCAGATTTTTCGAAATTTATTGTGATACCTAGCCTGGTACAAGTTTTGATAGTGTAGTCCCTGGCTTGCAGGAGGTGATGCCTGGTGGGAGCAGTGAGGAGTCAGTCATCTAGATATGGAAACACCTGGAATCCCTGATGTCTCAGGTGAGCCGTAACCACTGCCATGCATTTGGTGAACACCCTGGGGGCTGTGGTGAGACCAAAGGGCAGAGCTCTGAACTGATAGTGACTGACCCCCAGCCGGAAGTGAAGGAATCTTCTGGAGCGCCTGTGCATTTTGATATGGTAGTACGCATCCTGAAGATCTATAGAGCACATCCAATTGTCCTGACCCAAGAAGGGTAGAATGGACTGTAGCGTGACCATCCGAAACTTTGTTCGTTGTACAGATCTGTTTAATCTGCTGAGATATAGAATGGGTCTCCAGCCCCCTGTCTTTTTTGGTACCAAAAAGAACCTTGAGTAAGTTTTGGATCCGAGCTGGTCTGCCGGGACTTCTTGGATGACTCTTTTGTGTAGCAGCTTTGAAATCTCTATGGCTGCTTGTTCCCTTAGATTGGGTGGAACATCTGGAAGGGACCTGTTTGACGGTAACGGGGGTTGAGCAAAGGGAATTCTGCAACCTCCGGATATGATTGACTGTACCCACTTGTCTTGAGTTAGTTCTTGCCAGGCTTTGGGGTACAGTGAGAGCCTTCCCCCGACTGCCTCCAGGGACGGGCAACCGGGCAACCCTTCAGGGATGCTGAAAGGGCTTCTCAGAGAAGGATTCTCTGCTGCCCTGGTTCTGCGGACCCCCTCTGCCCAGAGGGCAGCGTCTGTTATTGTTCCTTCCTCTGCCCCTGGAGGGGAACTCACCACGTGTGCCAGACAAGGCTCCCTGGGATTTCCAGAACCACATCTTTCCACTCTTCTGACCCTTGGGGTATGATCTAGAAGGAGTGGAAAAACAGACTCCCACAGCAGAGAGAGTCTTGCCTTCTTGTTCACACCTGGTTAGGGTGTCCTTCACCTGTGATCCGAAGAGAGCGGAACCATCAAAGGGGGTATTGGTGAAAGACGCTCTGAAGGGCTCCGCAAAATTACATAGCTGCATCCATGCGTGCCTCCTAAGGGCAACACCTGTGCCTGTGGCTCTACTCGCACCATTGGCTGCATAAGAAATGAGCCTCATAGAGGAGTTAACAACTGAATTCAGAGTCACCAGCTGGGAGGCCACCTTAGCATGAGCCCCCTTAGCTGATGGATCTTGGAGGGTATCTCCAAGCTCTTTAAGGAGATCCCTCTGAAGGCATGTGAAATGGCACAAATAATTCAGAGACCTCATGGAGAAGGTCGCTGAAGCAAACATTCGCTTCCCATATCTGTCCATAGTCCTAGACTCCTTGTTAGGGGGAAGGACAGATGAGGAAGTTTCTGCCAACTCCTTCTTTGTGGCTGCTGCTACCACCATGGCATCAACAGGTACGCCCTTAGTCAAAAACTGTTTGTCCTGAGGTGCAGTTATAAATTTAGCAGGTCTCCTGGGGGTTGGTTTTACTGTGTCTGGAGCTGACCACACCTTCCGAGCCACCACGGACATAAGTGGGTCGAAAGGCGGAGGCACCCAGGAGGTGGAAGGTCGGGAACCAAACACGTCCAGGAATACTGACTCATCCTCGGAATGGGCTATGGTATTCCAGTTCCCCCTCTGCCTAAGCATTTCCAAAATGTCTGAAAAGGAGACATCTTCAGAGGGGGATCTCGGGGACCCTTCTGAATCCTCTAAGTCATTATCTGATGTGACAGACTCAGGGGAGTCAACGTGCTTCCTCTTATTTATTTTATTTATTTTACATTTGTTTACCGGGCTAGTCTAACTGGATACATGTCCATTTTCAGTAGAGGCCCGGGGAGAAAAGCTCCTAGGTTCCTCTTGCACTTCCTCTTACGAGGTGGCTCCTCTGAGTGATCAGGGGAGGCCTCAGAAGAGGAAGAAACACCTAAGGGGGTGCTCTGGAGTGCTGGTTCCCCATGCTTGGGGTCTGGAGGAGGGGCAGAGGCAGACGCAGGCACCATAGGGGGAGGAGCCAATGGGGTTGACCATGGGACTGACTCGGGGGCCAGTACACTCCTCATGACCTCGAAGGCACCCCCGCCCAGACGCAGAGAAGACTCCAGCTCCGAAGAAATCGTAATTCCTCTCCGCACCGAGGGGGACAGCTCCGAAGCCGATGTAGGAGCCGAGCTCACCTGCGCCGAAGCTCCGAGGGGGAGAACGGGGTCAGACAAGGGTCGGTTGCCACTCACCCCCTCGGAGCCGACGAGGGAGTCTCGATGTCCAGATCCCTCCAAGGACAGTGCCATGGAAGGGATTGGAACCAACGACGGAACCGAAAGAGGAGGTATCGGAGCCGACAGTTCCACTAGTCGAACCCCAATGAACTCCAGCTCCAAACTCGAGAGAGGAGTCGGAGAAGGAATCTCTGCAGACGTGGACGGAGCTGACACCTGATGAGGGGGGCTGGACAACATTTTCGCTAGGGCCTGTGATTTCAACAGCCTACTGACCGCAGTCTCCAAGTCCTGATCTGAAAGCCTAGAGGACCAAGAGGAGTGAGAGAATCTATGACTGGGCTCCGATTGGAGCAGAGGTGACCATGGAGCTGAGCGTATCGACTCCAAGGAAGGAGACTTAGATCTCTTTCGACTCCCAGATGGCTCCGAAGTACCTGTTGGAGCCGATTTGGAGGGAGGCACATCGGCTCCAGCCGGAACAGAGGTGGATTGTGGAGTTTCACACAGCGACAGCTCAGAACTGGGAGCCGAAGACTTAGGTGGCTTAGAGGTTTTCACAGGCTAAGCCTTGGCCAGTGAATCCTGGGACTTGAGCAAACCCCGGAGTATTAACTTATTTTTGTGCTCATGCAGGACTCTTGGGCTGAAAGCATGACAAACCGAACAAAAGTCCTGCAGGTGCACTGCGCCCAGACAATAGACACAAGAAGTGTGACCATCTGTCAGAGACATCTTCTGACAGCATGAGTCACACTTCTTGAATCCGGACACTTTAGAGTCCTTAGACATGTTTAGACACACACACACCAAGGTAAAAAACTCACACACACCACAAGAAAAAACAAGTTATCAGGTATAACTAATTACACTATACAGCTAACACACACTAAATAAGTCTACTACTACTAAAAACATTTTTTTTTTTAAACTAGAGAAAGACAAAAAGAGGGTTAGCCTCTAATTTAAACGGCTACCGCAAAAGGAAGGGAGGGGGAGGGGGTGGGGAAAACTCTCTAAGTAAAACGAGTTTTCAGTAAAAAAACAGGAGGGATAGATACTATTTAAAGAATCTAGCTAGGGAAATAGTACGATTAAGGAATTAGGTATGCTAATAAGGGTTAAATTCTAGTGAAAATAGAAAAATACAAAAAAGTATACGACCTGAGCCAGTAAGACAACCTCGCAGTCTGAAGCGGCAAACGAGATCTGGGTAACTAGCGCCAGGCATCATGGGATATAGGGTAGCCTTCAGCCAGTAAACAGTTCTCGAGCTATTGAAGATAGCCGAGTTGGAGCAGAGGATTGGCTCCGAACCCAACCAGCAAGAATGAAGGCGAGACAGACAACTTAACATAAAGGGCATCCTTGAACTAATTCTTGTGTGTGTATCCACCAAAGGGGTATAAGAAGTTTGAAAGGCCTCATGAAAAAACTACCATAATCTTAACAACTGATAAATTATTTAACACTGTGTATCAATATATGAACTTTTCTGACACAGAAGGAAGAGGAACATGAAGAAAAAGATGTAAAGATAGATAGGAGAAAGCTAATAATTTCACTTATCTCACTATCCCACACTTGAGTTTGTGGTGAACACATCTTATCGTTAAAGGGGCAAATGAAATCTAAGGTAATGAGGGAGAAGAGAGGGATTGTGGGTAAGGGGAGGAGCTCAAGAATGGCACAGGGTGGATTTGATATCAGATCTGAGACCCCATCAGTTGAGGAATGGATGAAAAAGACAACATCAGACCAGATGAACATCAATATTTTCACTCAGTGTTGTGAATGTTCTCTGTTGTGCGGGCTATCACATTAGCCTTTTCATACAAAAGGTCTGATGTTCAATGCCCAGTATTAACTTGAATGTTGCTACTATTTTAGTGACTTGTAGAGATGCATTTTTATGGCATTAAACTATAGGAAGTGCAGTGCTTGTGTATCAGAATGAGTGGTGATTGGTGTGACATGAACATGTGATTTTCAAAAGTCTATTTAAATTTGGTTGCATTTTAAAAAAGTTTATTAGCTTAATTATGTTTAAAGGGATGAAAGTGCTAACTAATACACTTATTTTTGGAGGAACTTGCTGGACTGGACTGTTTGGTTATTTTTTTATATATTCTTTAACACAAAATGGTGATACATTGTATACATGCTCTGAGAATTATTAAAAAGAGTGGGCTAAACTAACAGAAAGTAAGTGTTTTTGCGTGTGGGAGGGGAGAGGCAAGTGCCCCTGCACCCCCCACAACCCTGATAATCATATGTACTAACTCTGAGATTGCATAATCCCCAAGGAAAGCTAATATTTCCCTACCACAGAATTCTCAATCTCCTGGACTATTGGCCATCTGTTTCTTTCAACCAAATGGTGTCAACCAAACAGATTTTGATGTTGTGATCATTCAATCGCATATAATACAGCCATATATTTATATACACACATACATACATACATATATCAGTATATACTGTATTTGTTCTTATATTTTAAGGTTGAAAATGGTTGTAGAATAACCTACTTACTTTATTAACAAATGATAAATATATAAGCTCCGCTTTTTCAGGGGTAATTAGCAAATACTGTATGGTGAATTGAACCGCTATGTGTTAGCATGTAAGGATGTCAAAGTCAAGACAATAAGGCTAATTAACACATCACTGCATAAATCTTCTGTGCTAAACTGACAGGCATTTAATGAAAACATCTACTCACTCAGAAATGTCAATATCAGCTATAGATTACAGCATAGTTATTCTGATCACCTTCATAAATTTAATAGCTCCCACTTGTTCCATGCAAAATAAATAATTTCTTGCAAACTTACAATGTACTTTAAAACTTAAAACTGCTTTAAAATATCACTTTGTAGTATATATACACCATCACACTGTTTCAATGCATGACACATGCTCAAGCTAAGAATATACTTATAAGGGTTGGGAGGGTGGCCTAATGGTTAAGACATTTGCCTTACATACTCAAGGTGCAGGGTTTGAGTCTCACAAGGAATGATTGGCTAGACTTAAATGGCTCGCATGGGCAGTTAGCTTAGTACTAACCTATGATACATTTCCTGAATGATAATGAAACAATTACATTTATGAGGCAACATTTAATTATGCAAAACTCAACACTGATAACTTTGGCAGTTCTCAACACTAAACACTAAATTTATTGTGCATAGATCTTAGCCATTTATTAAGAATAACAATCATACCTGTATTTGCTGTTGATAAGGTCAGGACCCCAGTCCATGCCTTCAGAACAATTAAGAACACTGTTGCAAGCATCAAGGAAAAGCTGTGTGAAGTGAACAAGAGAGTCTTGCACAAGAAAACGGAGGGAGTCTTGCAGATTAAACTTAATCTGTTCCATTAATTTATGTAATTTAGACATTTGATAAACTTCCCAGTTGGACTCATGCAGGTTATACCACCCCTTTCTCACATCGCGCAGGCTGTACCGCACTGCATTTTTAAGAGTAGTAATCCAACTGTCCTTTAGGAATAATTGAACCTATGGAAATATTAAAGACATACAATACATGCATAAATTAATTTTAAAGATAAGTATACATTATCAGTATTCAAGAATAGACAAGCAGCAACTGGAAAGCAAGATGTTCATTTCTTTCTTTTTTCATGTATTTTATGAGAATTAGCTTTATGTCCTATAAAAAAATCAAACACAATTTAACAAAAGAGTTAAGCAGAGTTTCACCAACAGCAAACAATTAAAACAACAATCTGAAACAAAAGGCCATTTTCATTATTTTTACTTTGAAGCATAAAGTGCTGGAGGAGGAATTTAATAAAATTCTTCTCTCTGTGGAAGGATGGGTATATGTTTTTCATGTAACTAAATAAGAATGTTGTAGTTGCCGACTATGAAGACAGTGCTATTCCTCATTTGATCAGTACTGCAGCAGCCTTAGCTATATGGCCAGGTTCTAAAGCTTTCAGGGCACCTTCAATGTGCCAAAACTAAAAGTCAGGTTTGGGCACAAAGCCTTTCAAAGCCTTCCAGCTGTCGAAAGAGCACTTCTCTGCAGGCTTTCAAGGATTGATGGTAGGCTAATGGTGCTCCATTCCAGGACAGACAGGTTCCTTTTGGGGAGGACAAAACCTTCTAATTAACTTTTTGTGACAGGAAATTTACTTTTTCTTTAAAACTTAAATATTTCAGCTGGGACAAAATGTTTTATTGATTGTCATGTGACTTTTTCACTTTTAAATAGAAGTGTTACTTTTTCACTTCTGAGCTAAAAAGTTGTTAAAACTTTATTTTTTTTTACTTTGGAGAAACTAGTGTGATGTTACTTTTGGAGGAAGAGGTAAGTGTTTAAAGTGCTTTATACTGCATTTTAATGTGGAATATATTATTTCTTTATTGCTTACATATATTGCCAAACATTGCTGTGGGTTCTACTCCTTCACCAGGTAAACGGATTGATGATACTGCACTGCAGTATAAGGGGGTTGCTGCACCACTGAGCATGTCATCTTTTAGACAAAACATTAAACTGAGGTCCCATCTGCTTTTTTTGGTGGTAGCTCAGGTGGATGTAACAGATTTACTGGCACCTATCAAAAATGTAGGGAAATTCATTGATGCCCTGGACAAATTTCCACTAGTAGTATAAATACAACCTCGGATCTCCCTGAAAAGAGGCCACTAGCTTAGTGGGGCTAACCTAGTCAACAAAGGATAAATAAATACAAAATAAATAAAAAAAAATTATCCTGACAGCCAGCCTGTATACATTCTTCCCATTTCTGACCAAGCAGTTATTGCTTCAGTGAACCCAGCAGCTGCTAAAATAAAGGTTATGTACTGACCATAACTATGCATCTGTGTTGTCCATTTTCATTCTTCCTCAGTGAATGGGTTTGGATCCGATCCTCGGATCTGACTCGGCCACTTTCTTTAGATTCTAGTATCTGACTCTCGAGCTCCTAATGCCCCTGACCACTGTATTACCTCAAATTGAGTTTGCTGCTATTATACAATATCACAACAAAGAATCTCAACACAGCTATGACCAAAAAGTGATAGTTGAAAGATCAAGAGCTCAAACAGGAAAAGGAAGTTATGTATTCACCATAATATTTCATCTGCATTGCTGTTTTCATTTGTTTTCAACATGTGGGATTAGGCACCGACATTGGTGCTCAGCTAGCCATATCCATGCTAATGTGCCGAAACTGAGCTCCTCCCCTACCCATAATGCCCCTCTCTCCTTCACTACCTCAGATCAAGTTTGCCAATACCAATTAGGTTCCTGACCCAAACCCACAGAAAAACACGGTGACAGACAACAAACCCTAGAAGAGGATGCATAGAGAGAGAGAGAACAGAGGACCTCATCTGACAGGCCAAATGCTTATGGAAAGGGGGCAGGAGGGAGGGATGTTTGAAGACAAATGAAGAACAACAATGCAGATGGAATATTATGTTGAGGACATAACTTCTTTATCTGACATTGTTGTCTTCATTTGATCTTCAACCTGTGGGACAGAGTCCCTAGCTACTTGAGCCCAGGATGGTCCCTAAGGAAGGATGTTTTGGAGCATGGCAGAACCAAAGGAAGCTCTGTTCCTACATGAAATATCCAATTTGTAATGTGATATGAAATTGCGAGACCTAGCCCATGTAGCTGCAGTCCAAATTTTATCAACTGGTACCCTGGAGGAAAAGGCTGATGAAGTAGACACAGCCCTGTTGGAATGTGCCTTCACTGCAAAAGAAAGAGGAACACCATGCTTCTGATAAATAAAAGTAATACATTTCGCAACCCAGTTGGCAAAGGTTACCTTGGAAACAGGCGATCCCAATCTGGACTTCGAATATTATTTAAACAGCTGACTGGACTTCCTGAAAGATTTGGTTCAATCTAGATATAAACAGAGCTGCCAATGTACATCAAGCATGTGTAATTGATATTCCCCTTTGTTTTGAAATTCTGGAAAGAACACAGGAAGATGAATAACCTGATTAATATTCTTCTCTGAAGCAACCTTGGGCATGAAGGAAGGATTTAGCCTAAGGGAAACACTGTCTTTGTAAAAGAAATATGATACAGGGGTTGAATGCAAAGGGCTTGTAATTCAGAAACCCACTTAGATGAAGTAAGAGCTAGCAATAAAGCCATTTCCCTTGTCAGAAACTGTAGATCCACTCTTGCAGAAGGCTCAAAGGGAGACGACACCAGCGCTTGAAATACAAAGGTTAGGTTACAAGGAGGAACCCGGTCCTTAAATGGAGGCCGTAAAATAAATTTTCCTTTCAAAAAGGCCTTGCATAATTCAGAAGCAGCCAAAGAAGAATGTTTTAGACCAACATGATAATGGGATATGGCAGCTAGCTACACTTTAACTGTACAGAAACTGGCACGTTGGTTGAAGATACAAGTCAGAAAGTCTAAAACCAAAGAAACAGAGGCAGTAAAAGGATCCACCAAATTGTGGGGCGCCCAAATGGAAATCCTCCTCCATTTACTAGCATAAATCTTCTTGGTGGATGACTTGTCAGCAGAAAGCAAGATATGCTTCACAGGAGATGAAAGCCCAGGAACTCTAGCCATCACTGGAACTGCAGAAGCCAAGCTGTGAACTTCAGGATCTCCAGATCCGAATGATAATCACCCTCCAGATTGGAAATCAGATCCAGATATCGATCCTGAATCCAAGGAGGATTGACACTGTGAGACCAAAGTAAGGAAAACAAACCTGACGAGGCTAGAAGGGGGCAATGAGGTCATGCGACACCTTGACCTCTGAGCCTTCTGAAGGAATGTTGACATAAGGGGAAGAGGAGGGTAAGCATACAGCAGACCAGGGGGCCAAGCATGAACTAGAGCATCTCTGGGAGTCCCTCCTCTGGGGGGGAATCAGGGCAAAAAACTCGCTGCACTTGGCATTGGAAGGTGAGGCAAAGAGATTGCAGCTCTGTTGACCCCATTTCTGGAAGATCATGTCCACCACTGATTGTTTCAGAGACCACTCATGAGGAGACAAAATGGTCCTACTGAGTTTGTCCGCTAGGATGTTGGAACTCTCCGGAATGTGCATTGCAATAAGAAGGCAGTCTGAGAAAATCGCCCATTCCCACAATCTCACAGCCTCTCAACAGAGGGTTTAAGATCTGGTTCCTCCCTGTTTGTTGATATACCAGACCACAGTCATGTTTTCTGTCTGCATCGCAATCGATTCTCAGGGAGAAATGAAGGCAGTGCCTGCAACGCCAGAAGCACTGCCCTCATCTCTGGAACATTGTTGTGTAAATTGGTCTCTAACGTTGACCATGTCCGTTGAACAGTCTGTCCCAGCCAACAGCCCCCCCCCCACCTGAGCCAGGAAGCCTCCGTGGGGAACATGGCCACAGGAGTGGGAGCCAAGAAAGATCAAACTTCTGCTAAATTCTGAGTGTTTAACCACCACAGTAGGATATGGACAGCCGAATGGGATGAGACAGGGGCTGGTCCAGAAGTGACCACTGAACTGATAGGGTGGGTCCACTGGAGAACCCGCATGTGTAGTCTTGCTAAGGGTAAAATAACAATGGTTGCTGCCATAGATCCCAGAGCTTGAAGGATTTGGGCTGCTGATGTCAGAGGTGTTTCTGGAAGGACACACATCTGACCCTGAAGAGACTGAATCCTGTCATTGGGGAGAAAGACTTTGCACAGAGAAGTATTCAGCAGTGTCCTGATGAATTCCAGGGAACGGAGAGGCTCCAAGTTTGATTTGGGAAACTTTATCATAATGCCCAAGGTCGAGGATAACTGAAGGAAAGGGTCCTTGCCTGAAGAAGCTGATGCTTGATGGGTGCAGCTAGAAGCCAGTAGTTTAGGTAGGGGAAAACTTGCATCCCCTGCAGCTTAAGATATGCTGCTAGTACTGCCACCACTTTGTTGAACACCCTGGGGGCTGCGGTGAGGCCAAATGGGAGTACCCTGAAATGATAATGCCTGGCTCCTGACTGGAAGGGTAGGAACCTCCTGTGACACTTGTCCATCTTTATGTGGTAGTATGTGTCCTGGAGGTACACCGAGCATATCCAGTAGCCCCTCTGAAGACAGGGAAGGATAGACTGAATTTTAACTATTCAGAACTTGGTCTTGGCAAAAAACCTGTACAAGCGGTTAAGATCCAAGATGGTCAGTGTTCCCTGTCTTTCTGGGCACCAAAAATAACCTTGAGTAGACACTTGATCTAAATAGTTCTGGGGGGATGGGCTGGATGACTTGCTTGTTGAGCAGCTTGGCAATCTCAAGTTTGGATGCCTCCCTGTGAGTGGATGGAACATCCGGGAGAATCTTTCAGGCCTTTGGAGGGTGGAGAAAGGGTTTTAGATAGTCCCTGGATATTATTCTCAGCATCCATTGATCCAACAAGATGACTTCTCAGGCTGATGGATGCAGAGAAAAGCGACCCATGAATGCCTCCTGGGTGGGGCAGCCTGGCAACACTTCAGGGTCACTGGAAGGGCCTGTCCAAGCAAGAGTCCCGAGATCCTTGTTCCCCTGAACCCCTTTGCCTGTAGGGTGGCATCTGAATGAATCATTCCCAAATCTGCCTCTAAGGGAAAAGTCTGGAGATACATCTTGATGGAAAGCCCTGGACTTCCAGAACCACAGCCTTTTACTACCTCTCTGATACCTGGAGTAGGAACGCTGAGGAGTAGAAAAGTGGATTCTGATGGCAGACACGGTCTTACCATCCTTCTCGCACTGGGTAAAGTATCCGTCATGGATGGACTGAACAGGGAAAATCCATCAAAGGTGGCGTTTGTGAAGGACACCTTGAAAGGCTCAGAGAAATCACAAAGCTGCATCCAGTTGTGATGCCTAGTAGCAATCCTTGACACAGCTGCTCTAGAACTGCCTTAGGTGTTAGAATTGGTTTTAAGAATGGCTAGACTAGAGGAGAAGATCTTCTTCGCTTCTGCTGACATGGACTCCGGGGTACATGCAGACAGCTCCTCGATGAGCGATCTCTGCAACCTAGTAACATGTGCCATGTAATTCAGCACCCTCAGAGAGAAGGTTGCTGATGTATAAACATGCTTCCCCAGTCCATCTATCGTTCTAGACTCCCTATCAGGTGGATGGACAGAGGAACTCTCCTGAGCAAGCTCCTTTTTCATGGCAGCTGCAAGCACCAAGGCATCAACAGGGACCATCTTCTGCCACAAAATCCTGTGTTGCGGGGACCTAAAAATCTTGTTGGGGTGCTTGGGTACTGGTTCCATCGTGCCCAGTTCCTTCCATGTCCTGCAGGCAATGAGGTCTACCAAAGGGTCCACGGGGGGGGGGTCACCCAGGAAGTAGATGGGCATGCATTGAATGACTCCAGGAACACTTACTCATCTGGATTGGGCTTTGGGGCAGACCATCCACCCTTCTGATGCAGAATTTCCATGATATCTCCAAAGAAGACATCATTGGGTTGAGATCGGGGGGGAACCCTCACCTTCCTCCCCATCAGTGTCCTCAGTGAGAGACTCAGGGATGGAGTCAATGTGCCTCCTCTTGTACACGTGTTTCCAGTGGACCTCCTCAGGGGGAGATTCCGGGGAGGAACTGGAAGCCTGGAGCTCCACAGGGAGAGAAACCTAGAGGGTAGGGGCAGGCTGCCGTTGAAGTGGAGGACTGGAGATGTCGGGTCCAGAGTCCAGCTGGAGCAGAAAAGGATCTGGAGGGGAAGGTATCGAGGATCTCGACATTGAGGTCGAGAGGACACTTTCCACCATGTCGAATGCTGACAGAGAATGGAAGATCAGCACTGCATGTGCCTGCGCCGAGACGCTCGACTCTGGCAGAGCTGTAACCCCCGACCCTATCTGCGCAGACAGGGGGGGTCGGTGCCAAGCTGCTCAGCACTGAAGTTCTGAGGGGAAGGGAAGGCACCAAAGCCCTCGACACCAATGCCAAACCCTCGGAACCGGCACCAAGCGAGCTACCACTCAGAGAGCCCTCCAGCACTGAAGAGAAAGGGGCTGAGGAAATCAAGGCCATGGTTGGTGTCGAAGAAACCAACAATGCTGACTCCAGCCCCTCAACCCCGGAAATTCTGACATCCAAAGGACCCAAAGCCCTGGGGCTTGGGAAAGGAGGACCCCCAGAAAGGGGAAGGGAAAGGACCCCATGCACCTGGTGGGGAGGGGGCAGGAAGGACTCCCAGCTGGATCTGAGTAAGCAGGAACTGTATCATTAAGAGGTCCACTTCTCTCTCTGATAAACCATGGGATGACCTGGCAGAGGAAGTCACATCTGCATGCCTGGATTGGTGCCTGGGAGAGGCCGACTCCGGGGGCTAGGGAGAGAACCTAGGCTGAGGGGAAGATAACGTAGTCCTAATCTTAGGATAAGGTTCACCAGCAGCAGAGGAAGAATCTGCAAATCTCTGCTTCTCTAGGGGACTGATGTTTCCTTTAGAGTTATCTCTCTCTCTGCTTTCCTGCCCACATTCCTGCTTTTATTCTTGGGTGACTTAACAGGAGGTTGAGTACCTGCACCCGCACCAGAAGAACTGGGTAACAAACCCTTTAAAATCAACTTGTTGCATCTGTCTGCGAGGGTACGGGAAGAAAACCCTGCACAAATAGAGCACCCAGTGTCTAGTTGAGGGACACCTAAACACATTACACACAGCGTGTGACCATCCAAAGGTGGGAGTTTATGCCCACACCTAGTACATTTTTTAAATCCCACACTCTTCTGTGACTTGTCCGATTTATTAGCCATGACAGAAAGACAGGAAAAGGGAACTTGACTAGAAGAGACTTAAAGATATAAATTTTGCTCTCTACTTAGAACGCGAAGGGTAGGGAAAAGTTCAGAACCTAAAAGGAAACATTTTTAACAGTACCTGAGTACAAAGATTCTCAACAAATAACCACACACTCGCAACAAAGCTGGAGCTCAAACAACTCGCTTGTAGCTGGAATGGCAGCAAATGAGATCTGGGGTAGTGAAGGAGTTCAGTTTCGGCACCGTAGCTTGGATATGGCTGGCTTGGCACTGATGTCAGTGCCTAATCCCACAGGTTGAAGATGAAATGAAGACAACAATGTCAGCGCTATGGTTCCCAATAACAATTCTGTTAAGTCTTTCCCAAAGACATGGATAGGGGGGAAGTTGAGGAAGAATGAAAATGGACACACATGCATAAATATGGTGAATACAAAACTTTTATATCTGATGTTGCCATTTTCATTCATTCCTGAATGAATGGGACATAGTCCCCAGCTATGGTAACCTTGAGTGGCCCTCATGGAAGGATGATCGCAAGAACCAAAGAACCGAATGATGCTCTGTTTCTGGAGATGATATCCAATTTGTAATGAGAAATAAAAGTATGAGCATTAGACCATGTGGCAGTTGCACAAATGTCATCACTGGAGGCTCTAACCCAAAAGGCAGCTGATGTAGCCATAGACCTAATTGAATGAGCTTTTGGTTGTCTAGGTAAGGTTAAGCCTCTCAAGGAATAAACGTAGAAAATACAATTTATCCATTTAGCTAGTGTAGTTTTTTAAACTGTTTTTTCCCATCTTGAGAATTTTTTCTAAATTCCTTAGTCCCATGAAGGTAAAAGTGAAGTTGCCTATGGACGTCCAAAGATGAAGAGTATACTCTCCTTTACTGTCAAATCTGGGAAAGAAAACTGGCAAATTGATCTCCAGATTTATGTTTGATTCAGAGGCCACTTTTGGTAGGAAAGAAGAATTAGTGTGTGTAAGGTAACTCTTTCCGTGTGAAAAATAAAATATGGTGGTTTCGAAGAGAGTGCTTAGAGTTCAGATACTTGTCTTGTTGAAGTGATAGCCACCAAAATGACTTTAGCAGAAGGATAAACACTGAACGTAATACCAAAGTCAGATCCCAAGGTGGAGTGGGATCTCAAATTGGAGGGCTAAGTAAAAATGTACCTTTTAGAAAGGCCTTACATAACTTAAATGAAGCTAAAGGAGAAGCATTATCTCTGATATGATAGCTGGAGATGTCTGCTAACTGAACTTTCATGGTTTAGAATCTTGCCCCACTTTGAAAGATGGGGGCAAGACAATCTAAAACAGCTGGAAGAGGAGCAGTGAAGGGATATAAGTATTTCTGATGAGCCCAAAAGGAAAACCTTTTCCATTTACTCTTATTAAATCTTCCTGGAATGTCTAGCCATCATTGGAATTGGAGAAACAACGTGGTCAACTTGAGGCCTGCAATATCTGGATGAATCATCCCGGACGGGTGTGAAAGGAGGTCTGGAGTGGGATCCAGTGTCTAAGGTGGACATAGTAAGTGAAACCATAGTAACAGAAACCACACTTGCCAAGACCAGTAAGGGGCAATGAGGATTACTTTGCTCTTCAACTGGAAGGCTTTCTGAAGAAACTTGGGATTAGAGGCAGGGGAGGGTATGCATAAAGAAGATTGGAGGATCAAATGTGGACTACAGTATTTCTTCGTGAATGTCCCTGTGGGGGAATTAAGGCAAAGAACCTGCTGCATTTGTTGTTGTGGTGAGAAGAAAAAAGACTGCAGCACAGTTGACCCCACTTGTGGAAGATCATATTTGCCACTGATTGAGAGACCACTTGTGAGGTATCAGAATGGTCCTGCTGAGCTTGTTCGCTAAGATGTTGGACTTCCCTGGTATGTGCATTGCTACAAGAAAGAGGTTGAAGGAGATCACCCACTGCCAAACTCTCGTAGTTTCTTTGCATAAGAGATAGGATCTGGTTCCCCCGTTTTTTGATGTACCAAACTACTGACATATTGTCAGTTTGAACAGCAATAGTTCCTAGTGGAAGAGACCTCTAAAGGGCCTGCAATGCTAGAAGCACCATTCTCATCTCCAGGACATTTACATGCAAACTGGCCTCTTTGGGGGACCACGTGCCTTGAATGGTCTGTCCCAAGTAATCATCCCAACTGGGAGGCATCCATGGTCAATGTGGCATTGGGGGCAGGAAGACTAAAAGGACACCCTTTACAAATCTCTTTGGAGTGTATTTACCACAGCAGGGATTTTCTGCAAGCTGAGACAATTTTATCAGATGTTGAAAGGGATGTGAATGAAAGAACCATTGAACTGCTAGAGTCCATTGAAGAATTCTCATATGAAGACAAGCAGTGGGTATTAAAGTTACTGCCACAGCCATCATCCCTAGGGCTTTGAGTTCCATTTTTACCATGGTGAAGGATAAGAAAGAACCTGTTCAAAGTAAGAACTCTGTTTTGAGGCAGAATAGCTAGAAAACTGACTGTATGTAGATGAGCCACTATAAACTCCAAGACTTGAATTGGTTGAAGTTGAATTCAGCAGATAGATTGTAATTCCCAGACAGTGAGATAATTGGAGTAAGTAATCCCTGAATCTTTCCAGAAGATGCCTAGTAGGTGTGGTAAGGAGCCAGTTGTCTAAATAAGGAAACAATTAATCCCAGCAGTCTTAGATGAGCTCATACCCCTGCCATGCATTTGGTGAACACCCTGGGGGCTTTGGTGAGATCGAAGGGCAGGGCTCTGAACTGATAATGACTGGCTTCCAGCCAGAAGCATAGGTATCTTTGAGAGTGCCTGTTCATTTTGATGTGATAGTACTCATCTTGAAGACTGATAGACCACATCCAATCTTCCTTCTGTAGGACAGGCAGAATGGACTGAACTTTGACCATCTGGAATTTGGAATTCTTTACAAACTGGTTCAGATAATTGGGATCCAAAATGGGTTTCAAGTCCCCTGTTTTCTTTAGCACTAAAAAGAATCTTGAGTAATCTCTGGATCGTCTTTGGTCAGAGGGGACCGTTTTGTCCAGCAGCCTTTGAATCTGTAGAGCTACTAACTCCTTCTGATTGGAAGGGACATCAGGTAGACATTTTCCTTCCCTTTGGGGAACTTGTAAAAGGGAATGATATATCCTCCGGATATGATGCATTGCATCCATAAATCTTTTGTGATGGCTACCCAGGTTTTTAGGTGCAAGGACAAGCACACCCCAACTGCCAACAGACAGGGACAGTTGGGCAATGCTTCAGGCGTGCTGAAAGGATCTGTTCAAGAAAGAATCTCAAGATTCTTGATTCTATGGACCCTCTCTGCAATGTGGGCAGCACCTCCCTCTGCCTCTGGGGGAAAATCCTCTGTATGACTCTTGGAAAAATCCTTGAGATTTCTGGAGCCACATATTTTTTACCACCACATTGATTCCTAGAAAAGGGTCACTGCAGGGTAGAAAAGCAGATTCCCACAGCAGATAAGGTCATTCAATCCTTCTTACTGCAGGGGAATGTCTCTTTAACTGTTGGCCCAAACAAGGAAGATCCATCAAAGGGAACACTGATGAATGATGCCTTAAAGGGGTCCACAAAGTCACACAACTACATCCAGACATGTCTCCTAATGGCTATGCCTGAACTGGCGGTCTGTGAAGAACCTTCAGCTGCATGCGAGATTAACCTCATGGATGTGTTAGTAATAGATTGTAGGGTGGTCAGTCATGAGGAAAAAGAGTTCTGTTTCCCTGCAAACATGGACCCAGGGTAGAGTTGGAGTGTTCTTCAACTAAGTCCCTCTGTAATGTAGTGAAATGTGCCAAATAAATTTAGTGACCATAAAGCAAAGGTTGCCAATGCATACACTCACTTCCCAAACATGTCCAGTGCCCTAGACTACCTGTTAGGGGGATGGACTGAGGAGCTCTGCTAAGCCAGCTCATTTTCGGTGACTGCCACAACCACGGCATCTACATGAATACCCTTTGTCCAGTGTTGTCTGTCAGTAGGAGCACTTAAAATCTTGTCTGGACATTGGGTATCAGTTCAATGGAGTCTGGTTCCTTCCATGCTCTGCAGGAGGCAAGTTCTATTAGCTCATCCACAGACAGGGTAGCCCAGGACATAAATGGTCCAGACCCAAAGGCTTCCAAGAACACTGATTCCTCCTAGGAAGGGGTTTGGGAAGATCAACCACCTTTCTGTTGTAGGATCTCTAAGATGTCTCCAAATGAGACAAACTTAGCTGGAGATCTTGAGGACCCTTCCCCTTCATCAAAATTGGTATCTTCTGTGAGGGATTCCTGTAGGGAATCCACGTGCCTCCTCTTGTACAACCTCTTCTGAGGGACCTCCTCAGTGGGATGTTCCAGGGAGGCATCAGAATAGAGGGGGAGTTTCCTGGTGGAATCTGCTTGGAAGCTCATATGTCCCTGACGTGTAGAAGGAGAAGACTCAGACACATGATCCAATGAGGGAATGGGAAATGGATGCAAAGGAGGAAGAGTTGAAACTACTGTGGGATGTGAGAAAACTCTCTCCACCACCTCAAAAACAGAGCGACCAGGAAAAGCCAAGGACAATCCCACCAGAGCAGAGACTCTTTGAAGCAGACAATCCCTGGGCTTCCCCACCCTCCAATCCAAGGGAGGAGTTTGAGCTGAGATATCCAACAGCGAAGCTCTGAGAGGAAGTGATGGCTCCAAAAGCTTCAGAGTTGAAGTCAACCCCTCAGACCCAATGCTGATGCTTCAGCTCTGAGAACATACCTCTCAACCTCTTAGAGCAAGAAATATGGACAAAGCCACAAATAATGGGAGGACAAAGGCCCAAAAATATGGACACTTTTTAAATATTGCTTTTACAAACTTAGAAAGTTGACAAACCAACAGGTTTTGCATTAGAATGAATTTTTTGAAGGATATAAAGTCTGAAACTCAAATGTCTGCCGTTAATTTCTGACATTAGTCTTCAATGATTTGTTAGTGATTTCTCAGAAAACCACATTTTTTTTGAGAAGCAGGTCAAAATATTAGGCAAAAATCTGGACATTCTGTGAAAATCTGGCCAGTTGAGAGGTATGTCCAAGAACCATCATGTTCCAATGGAGTGGAAGCCAATCAGATCAAGGAAGTCATCAGAGTGGAAGATGAAATAACCTTTGGATCCAATGGTTCAACTTTCAGAGATCTCAGATCCAAGGGGTCCAAAATAGCATGTCAGATCAGAGGAGGAGCACATACAGACTGGAAAGAAGGTTGAAAGCTCACAGATCCAATGGGAGATGGAGCCAAAAGGACCCCCATCTGATTTTCTTTTATGAGGAATTTTCTCATCATCCTATTCACCTCCGACTCGGAAAGACTTTCGGAAGACTTAAGAAGAGGAAGTGGAAAGTGGCCTAGACAACTTTTTAGGAGTCTCTCGCAAAAAAGGAGACCTCAATCTTGGGGATTCTGGCTCTGGAAAAAATCTTGGAGCATGGGGCTGAGGAGAATCAACTGTAGTTGGTGTCCGATCTGAAGCCTTTAGATCAGAGGACTTGGAAACTTTCTTAGGAGCTCTGAAGAATGTGTGGATAGAGGAGACAGAGCAGGTGAGTGTTCACAGTGTTCCCTGGGCTCCTTCGATTTTTGAGAGGTGGTCTGATCCCCGAAGAAGAACTGCCTAGAGAAGAAACTGAGGCCAGAAGGAGGCCTTTCAAAATTTACTTGTTTCATCTATCGCGTATCGATCTAGTGTTAAAGGCCTCACAAATGGAGCAGGAGGTGTCAAGATGGGCTGGGCCCAAACAATGCATGCACTCCCTGTGGGCATCAGCATTGGGGATCTTATGCTCACAGGAAGTGTATTTTTTAAAACCAGTAGGCTTATCAACCATACTGCAAAAAGGCAAGCAAAACATTTATCCAAAAATTTTTCTTTTTTTTAATTTTTTTCTATAGGGGAAAGAAAAAAAAAAGAGAAAAGAGCCAACTACAAACAATGGTAGCAGAAGAATTACCTTCAGGTAAAAGGAAGGAAACAGACTATCAGCAATGATAGAAAAGTTTACCAAAAACTCAGTAAACAAAGATTTTTTAAGGATAAGGGAGACAGGCTTATTATGCAGAAAGTCGAATATATATATATATATATATATATATATATATATATATATATATATATAAACTATCCACTCACTACACCCCATAAGGAGATAGAAAAATCGCAATCCTGTCTGATCTTGAAGAGTGGCAAGTGAGATCTGAGGTAATACAGTAGTCGGCAGGCATTATGGGTAAGGGTGGAGCTCAAGAGTCGGATCCTAGAATCTATAGAAAGTGGCAGAGTCGGATCCGAGGATCAGATCTGAACCCATTCATTGAGGAACAAATGAAAATGACATCAGATCTTATGGTTAATACTAATCCCTCTCTTTCTGACAAGGATGGGAAGGTTTAGATAAAGTTGGTAAAACTGTGTACTCTTCTGCAACACTTGTTTTTAGAACTATCGCAGTCAACTTCTTATGCTGAATTTCATATTTGCCATTTTTGAGAATATGAAAAAATATTTTGGCATCTATTTTCCTCTTGTGAGGAGGATTCTGTTTTGTGAAACAGTGTCTTCTGTGACTCAACTGAATACCAACTTTTTGAAATGTGCTTATAATTCTGCTGATGCCACTAACATAGCTGCTAACACTGCAACTGTTAAGAGGAAGTTTGCCTAGTTGCACTTTTAAACTCTCCATGAGTATGGTAAAAATGAGATCTTGAATTCTCTCTTAGATAGAAACTTAGTTTTTGACCCTCTGCTGTGGAGGTTATTAAAACAGTATTAACATAGATAAAACAGTGATAACAAAGGCAAATGATTCAAGGGATCTCTCAGATTTTTCAGCCCTCCTTCTCCAAGTTTGTCAATGGATTCAATGCTTACTCAACAACTTTTAGCAAACTAAACAGTCCCAGCAAGCTTCTAGGAAGCAGATGTTTAAAAAGCAATGTCAAGGATGTTCCAAAAAGAAAACAGGAACCCCCCCCCCCGAAGAAAGGACAGTCTAATACGTTTGAATGACTATATGAAGGACTTAAAACACCCTTTCCACCCTGGCAGTCCCATAATTCTTCCAGAAAGTCTGAACCTCCATTTCTCCCTTTGGTAATAGCTTGTTTCAGATAAATGGGTTCTGAGAATAATTCATCAAGGTTACACGTGGAAGTGGGAGTCTCTCACTCCCTTTTGGGGGGAATTTCTTTTCACTCAGACAATATTTTCCTTTCCCCTCCTATCATTCAGCATATGTTAGCTCAGGTAGTCATAGGATTTGTTCTTCCTCTTAATTTTGGGTAAGGAGGTTATTCCTAGGTGTCCTTGGTAATAAAGAAACAAGATTCTTGGAAACCAGGTCTAGATCTTTCCTTTCTGAATTTGTTTCTGATAGTTCCCAAGTTCAGAATGCTGCTTCTTCACAACTTATTTCCCATTTGAGTTTTCTAGTGACTTTGGATTTAAAAGAGGCATATTACCACATTACTATAGATCCAGATTTCAGATGTTTGTTAAGGTTTTCTGTGGCTGGATCACATTGTCAGTTTTCTGCATTACCCTGTATTCTGCATTACCCTGTATTCTATCTCCTGCTCCAACTGTGTTCACAAAGTGACTCCTGTGATAGCTGACTGCAGACTTCAAGGTTTTCACATTTTTTTTCATATTTAGAGGACTTGCTTATCTTATATTTTCCACAGTGCAGGAATCTCTCTGTTGGTTGGGGGATCTCCTTCACAGGCTGAGATTCCAAAGGAACTGACAAAAGTCTTATCTGACTCATTCTTAAAGGATTGTTTTCTGGGGTATCTCCTGGACACTTATTTTCAAAAAGCTTTTCTTCCACTAGAAAAATAGATCTGTATTTAGATCTTTTCTTGAGATTTTCCACTTTGACTTTCATCTCAGCAAGGAAATTCCTAAGAATTATGCATCTCATGACATGTATGATAACCACAATACCTTTTGAAAGGCATCACATGAGAAAAAAAATCAATGGTACCTGCAGTTTTTGGTTACAGCATTAACATCCCCTGGCTTTTCCAATTCCAGTTTTAGGATTTGTGGAAAGAGAGATTTTGTGGTGGAGATGCCAAATGTAAAAAAAAAAAAACAGGTCTCTCATTCTCCCTTTCTGCTCTAGCAAAGTCAGTCAAAAAAGACACATCAGACTTTGCTTGTCTCTGGAACAAAAAAGACAGACCAAAACACATAAACATAAAAGTGATGTTAGCTATTATAAATGCTGTCAACTGTCTCAATCATGTATTGTCTCCAGGATCTCTTTAAATATTTTCAGACATCATCACAGTAATGTAGTACATAAACAGGCAAGGAGAACCAGATCTTACCCTCTTGGCAGACTAGCCATGGTAACCTGGGATACAGCTTTTCAGCTCAGTCTCACTCTCTAGGCATCTTACACACTGTCAGAGCAAAACTGTGTGGCAGGCAACCTGAGCAGGACCACAACATACCCTCATGAATGGAAAGTGAATTACGGGGTCTTCCAACAATTGAGCCAGCAATGGAAAACACCTCAAATAATTTATTTGCTTCTGCTCACCAACCAGTTTGCAAAGTTCTGCTCCATAAATCCATACAATAAGGCCTGGAAGACAGATGTTGTTTTTCTTTTCCATGGACAGGAATGCCCCTATAAGCTTTCTCACCTTTTCCAATAATATCCAGGGTCATTTTCAAGATTCAGAAGGACTCTCCAAAATAATTGTGATGATTCCCTTCTTGCCCAGGCAACAATGGTTCTCCCTTCTTCTTGAAATGAACAGGGCCAATTATCACAAGCTTCATCACAGACTGGATTTACCCACACAAGACCAAAGGTGTTTGACACATCCTGACCCCAAACAACTAAAAATGATTGCCTGGATGATAGAGTTTTAATAACTTTTACGCAACTTTTCTCTGAGGACTTGCAGAATGTGTTAATGGAGGCAGGAAAGCCTGCTGCTAGAAAATAATATATTAGTAAATGGAAAAGGTTTTCTAGTTGGAGCCAAAAAGAGAATCAGCCCCTATTCAGAGCTAGTGTTTCCCTGGTGGAGTTGCTAGCCAATGTCCTGTCTTTCTCGTCAGTCAAGGTTCATTTGCCAGCCATTTCAGCAAGTCTGCCCATGGAGTTCTCCCTTTCAATGCAACATCATGTCAAAATATTTTTGAAAGGGGTGTTGCATAAAATGCCTCCTAGGAATCAGGTGGCTCATCCCTGGGATTTTAATTTTGTTTTAGAAAACTTTTACTTTATTTGAACCAGATCATCAGGTGGGGTTTTTAACATAGAAAATAGTCTTACAAATTGCTCTGACTTCTGCAAGAAGAGTGTATTTATGCTGCAAGCTTCCATGATGGGTCAGCCGTATCTCATTTATACAGAGATTGGGTTTCCTTAAGAATTAATCCTTCATTTAAGTCTAAAGTAGTATCCAAGTTTACCTTAAGCGAGAATATCAATCTCCCTTGTCTTCTTTCCAGACATTAAAAATGATTAAGAAAGTATACTTCATGCACTGGATGTCCACATACAACTCAGGTACTTTCTTAACAAATAAAAATCTTTCAGAACTTAAGATCATTTGTTCTTTTCCTGTGAAGGTAAGAGAAAAAGAGACAACGTATGTCCAAACAGACTACTTCAAAATTACTTTTTGTTATTCCCACCACAACAAAACAATTTCAGGTAGGTCCAAGGCACATTCTACCAGGGAATTGGCTTCATCAGTGACTTTTGGGAAAGGGTTGGATGTTACAAGTACTCTAGATGCAACAACTTGATGTGCTATACACACTTTTACAAAGCACTATAAACCAGATACCTTCTCCAGGTCAAGGACAGGGTTTGCTAGCATCATTCTTCAGTGGGCTCCTAGATCCTCATTCTTCCTCCTCCCAGTCAGTCTAAGCTATGGTAATCTATTCATACAGTTAAGGTTACTACACAGTGATCAAATGAAAAACATAATGGTGTAAGGAAGCAGCTACTACATCAGTGATCAAACATCTACTGTTATACATTTACTTACACAAATGTACTATTTTGCTTAGCTACGAAGAAAGAGTGAGAAACACGGCCCCCGACCCACCCCTACAACCTCATAATGTACTGTTATGTAGTCAGATTCAGAAAATGGGAATTCTAAACAGTACAGTTTCAATTACGTGCAGTCATCTATTTTTCCCAGCAAAACAGCGTCTCAAAATACAATTAGTTTAAGCTGTAGTCCTCTGTGATCACAGCAATCCTCCTTATTTTGTTTTGTCACTTGCAAAATATTAAATATTGATGACAAACATACTTTTGCATGACAGCGCTATCAATACTATTGTATATCCCCCTTGCTTAAGAAAAAGTGATAAAAGATCTAAGAATATTTTCAATGGGTCATTTACAATGCTAAAAGGAGCCTTGATGAGGGAGAAAACAATGCAGGTTAAGAAAAAAAAAATCACTTGGCCATGCTTTAATGATTAACAAAGCTGCTGGCTAATTACTGTACTTCCACAAATTAACAAAAAACTCCCATATAATTTCTAATTTATGTTATTATTAAAATAGATATATTTACTTTCAATACTTAGAAGGAAAAAAACTGCACATCATAAAGCCCTTGTAAAATAATTTTTGAATAGTCCTATTGACCCAAAGAAAAGGCATTATTGCTCATTTGGGTAAAAACAGTGATCTGACATTTTACATCTGTAAAGCTTTCATTTTGATTCTATACATTTGAAACAGTTGTAGTTTCAGACATTTTTTGTTAATATCAATTTTCATTGTCAGCATACACAATATTAATGGTGTTATTTTTTATTGTTTTGCATTCTTACAGTTGATTTGGTCCAGAAAATCCAGTCTTTATGGTTCCATTATCTAGGCAGTTCATGCTAAGATAAAGACTGTATCGGTTCTAAAGAATTCAAACAGGAAGGTAAATTGATTTTGTGTGTAGAATATGAATGGCCAAAGTATGTGTTTAAGGAAATTGAGTATGTGAAAATCTGTATGCATTAAGATGAACTTTGTACTGCGAACTCAGAGTAAACCGTGAATAGTGGCAAAGTACTGGAAAACAGGAGCCTGCTTGAAAGCAGGAAATGTGCCTTATATGGATGTGTATCCGATTTATTTTCTCTGCCTACAGATGTAGTAATGTGAACTGCTTTAAGCCTATGGGTAAACCATTGATTGGTTAATTGTCTTGTGTATTAATTTAATTGGTCTAGTTTATATTTTTGTACTGTCAGCAGTATCACCAGCATATAAGTTTATGCATTCCTTTGTTCGGGGAGTCTCCCTGGTACTTTCCATGAGGCTCCCACACGTGTGTACTAAATACCACTGAAATGGAGGAAGACGTGTCTTGTCTTAATTTAAGGTAAAATGTTAAATGCAACAATTGGTGCCGTTTACTCGGATCTGAATTGACAACAGCTGCAGCAGTTGGGGATTGAACGAAATACTGCTAGTAAAAGTGCCCATGACAGAATTTTCTGTTCTGGCAGTGTTTCTTTCATTTCCTGTACTTTCCTGCTTTAAATATTTGGTATTGATAATTTTATAGAAATGTAATAATTCCTCTCATTCAGTTGTTTTGAGGTAAGTGGCATGCATTTTTTTTCTCTGCTATTGATTGTGCAGTATGAGAGTGGGTTAAAATGAAACACTGGTGACATAAGAGTGGAAGGAGATACGAGAGTGGGGAAAACGACGTTTACAAAACTTCACAGCTACATATGTAAAATACAGAATAGCTTATTGTGTGAAAATGGGAGCGAGTGTGGGAACCATAAAAGAGCCAGAAAGAGGTACACCAGCTGGTTATATGTATTTTCGTGTGTCCCGGGACAGTTGTATGTTTATAAGTCAGTGGGTCGCCCTCACTGAAGGCAATGGTAAACTCGCCTTTCCTGAAAATGGTAGTTTTAATAAAAATATTTTGCTTAATCTCCAAGGGAAATTAAAGAAAAAAGGGAGAAGAGTACCAGGGTTGTGCTGGGCAGCATTTAATGATTGGTTGACAGAGGCGAAAGAAAGAGAAAAGGATATGGTTATTAGTAGTCTAAAAGATAATCAGCAGAAATTAAAAGAGCAATTGAGGGAATTACAATAAACTGCTACTAGTTTAGCTATAGTAAACAGTAAATGCTTGAAGGACCCACCCTTTAAGGGGCTTTATCCTGTGAAGGAATTAGCTAAATTACAGATAATTGAATCGTTGGAAGACGATAATGCCTGGCTCCCCCACCACCGACTGCACCACCGACTGCACCCCCGCAGTATCAGCCCCCCCCCCTCGCTCAACAAGGTGCAGAAGCACAGCAGCCAGATTCCACCACTAAAGACTCCACCCTCAGAGAAAGAGAACAAGCTGCGGACAGTCACTCTAGTGAATCTGATCCAGACACAAGCGATAGAAAAAATGGACCAAAAACTCATAGTAAGACTCATAAAGAAGCAAAAGCTGTAATGTATTTTAAAGCTAAACCCTATTACAAAGGTAAAGGAAAGCGACATCTGCACCGACAAAGGCATTTTGGTCAGTTCCCCGCTATAATTGACAGTGGGGATGGGTATTTTGGGCCAGATAAATTTAATCCAGATTCAGAGTCCTCCGACGACAGATTGTTACCTTTGAGGGAGGTACCTAACCCAGCCCATGCTAGAAGTGCACAGAAACCACCGACCATTGTAGTACCTAAGGCATGGTCGGCGGTTGATTTTCAAGCCATTGCCAAATCATTACTGCCTATTCGTATTAATCCAGCTAGGTTCCAGCGTGGCGGGACATATTTGTTTACAAAATCCTATGATAGAAGAAGTCAGGGCAGTTCTTCAGTATGCCATACCGGCTGATCTGATAAAACGGATTTGGGACCATGCTAATGTCCCTACTCTGATTCCAAAACTTGATACACAAGGAGATAATGGGTTCGAAGCAGTCAGACAGTATATAGTAGACGCTATTACAGTAATAGTTCCACCCACACTCAACTGGTCCAAAATCAAGTCAGTTCTTCAAAAAGAAGACGAACCTGTGGACGAGTATTTAAATCATCTCACTGAAGCCTTTGAGGCTTATTCTGGTTACCCAGAACCCACTGAGGGGCTGGCACAGAGTGGATTGTCGGCTGCTTTCGTAGATAGGTTACGCCCACAAATAAGGGATAAGGTAAAGGAAGTATGCTTAAACTGGCCTAGTCTTGGATTGCATGAATTAGTTACACAAGTGCAATACCTCTCTGACCACTTAGCACAGGAAAAAAAGGACTTACAAGAGAAACTGGTTAAAGTGCAGATTCAGATGTGCACTGCCTTCGGGCAGCGTGGACGGGGAGGACGAGGACAGGGAAGAGGGAGAGGTGGCGCCAAGGGGCTGGAAACCAAAATAGACAAAACTGGCAGGAAAATCGGTCAGCCCCACCCCAAAGTTACAATAATCAGATGGAGTGTTTCAATTGTGGCCAAGTAGGCCATTGGAGAAATGAATGTCTGTATCTGGCTGAGCAACCTGCCCCACCCAGTGATACATCACCTCAGTGGAATTCTAATTGGACTCCATCCAATCGGCAGCAATCACAATGAAGGTTCCCTGAACAAAGACAACAGCAGTTGTGCCCTTTCATCCCTGTGGATCAAGATGGACCACATGTTATGTTACTTGTCAAAAATAAACCGTACCCCTTTTTGACTGACACTGGAGCATCCAAATCTATGTTAGCTGGTGAAGCAGCAATAAATGCCCCCCTCTCCAATAACGTAACTAGAGGGGTAGGTGTCTCTGGCATTCATATTGAATATTCTGAAACTGTCCCAGTCCCCGTAACTTTGGGACCTTTACAAGGCAATCATGCATTTTTAGTAGGACCCTCAGCACCTTTAAATTTATTGGGAAGAGATTTGCTCTGTAAGATGGGAGCAACCATCTTCTGCACTGCTGAAGGAGTATATTTACAAGTACCTTCAGATCGACAAGATAGTATTTTGGCTACTTTAGATGAAAATGTCACTCTGCAAACAATGTGTATGCAGTCTGACCTTGATAAGACTAAGCATCTAAATTTTTTACCCTCTCATCTATGGACTACTCATGATAATAATGCTGGATTTCTAATTTCAGCCACTCCTGTAAAAATAACCTTAAAACCCGGAGCAAAGTTACCTCGGGTACCACAGTACCCTTTGACGGTAGAGGCCACATCTGGTATTGCCCCCCGTCATTTCTGCCCTGGTACAACAAGGAATTATAGTACCTACAACAGGTCCATGTAATACTCCATTTCTACCAGTAAAGAAACCTGGTAAACTTTTAGTTATGTACTCACCATAACTTCAGATGTTTGGGATCCATCTCGCCTACATTCTGACTGATGGGTTCGGAGCCGATCCCTCGGCTCCGACTCGGCACGCTTATGCCAAAGAGCGAAGTCTCTTATTGGCTGAGCTTACTATATCCCAGGATGCACCACTACCAGTCCCCCAGATCTAGTTTGTCCGCATACATGCACACACGCATACCCTGCTTATATAACATCGTCAGATGAAACAAGATAAAACAGTTGAACTCAAAACCGTTCAATCTCTTCTGATCTGCAAGGCAGGGGGAAGGAGGGTGGGTATTAGGAATGTAGGCGAGATGGATCCCAAACATCTGAAGTTATGGTGAGTACATAACTAAAAGATGTTATGTGATCCTATCTCGCCTACATTCTGACTGATGGGACAGCGTCCCTAGCACCTGAATCCTGGGTGGCTCACTGGAAAACACTCCTGAGTACCGTGGAACCAAATGATGCTCGTCCTTTAGATGCCACATCCAATTTGTATTGGGAAATGAAAGTGTGCGGGTTGGACCAAGTAGCCGCAGCACAAATTTCCGATATAGCGAGCTTGGAATGAAAGGCTATAGAAGTAGCCATAGCTCTGGTAGAATGAGCTTTGATAGATGTTGTAAGTTGCTTATTCGAAGAAGAATAGGCCTGAGTTATGCAATCTCTGATCCATTTTGAGATAGTAGCTTTTGTGATGGTTTGGCCCAATTTATTATCTGAGAAGGACACAAACAACTGGTCTGACTTACGAAGTTGCTGAGTCCTGTCTAAATAGAAGCGTAATTGCCTGTGAACATCCAATTTATGGAGAGTGTATTCTGCTTCATTGGAGAATTTTGGAAAGAAACTGGTAGCTCTAGAGATTGTTGAAGACAGAAACTAGAACAGACCTTTGGGACAAAGGATGGATTAGGCCTAAGTGATACTCTATCCTTGTGGAAAATCAAGTACGGTGGCTTAATAGACAGGGCTTGAAGCTCTGAAACTCTTCTTGCAGAAGTAATAGCCACTAAGAATGCCGTTTTCCAAGACAGATATTTTAACTCGCATGTAGCAGCCGGTTCGAAAGGGGGAGATGTTAATGCGCGAAGCACCAAATCAAGATCCCACGGAGGTGCAGGATGAAAAACTGGTGGTCTTAATAGACTCGCACCTTTAATGAACGTTTTACATAGTCTGCTGCTCATCAAAGGAGGATCCGTGGATTCGTGGAATTTAGAGATAGCCGCTAGTTGGACTTTAATAGTTGAGACAGAAGATCCCTGATTAAACAGGGATGTTAAGAATTTCAAAACCTCTGGGACAGGAGCAGTGATAGGGTCTAAGCCCTTGAGTTGAGCCCAGATAGCAAACCTCTTCCACTTACTGAGGTACAATTTGTTAGTGGTGGGTTTGTGGGCGAAGATAAAATGTGAACAACTTCCGGGTCTAGTGTGTGCCTTCTAACTAAGGTCGGAAGTGGAGGAGCCAAGCTGTCAATTTCAAAGATTGAAGGGACTGATGCCAATGTCCCGACTGATGGATTAACAAGTCCGGAATCAGGTCTAAGGTCCACGGATCGTCCACTGCATGCTTCTTCAGGTAAGGAAACCATATCTGACGAGGCCAGTATGGGGCAATCAGAATCATTGAAGACCCCAGTTGAGAAGCGTTTTGAATAACTTTGGGAAGAAGTGGAATTGGAGGAAAGGCATAAAGTAGCCCTGTTGGCCAAGGTTGTGCTAGAGCATCCATGGCTGGTACTTCCTGATGTGGGATCAAGGAGAAGAACCTTTGGCACTTGGTGTTTTGTGGAGTTGCAAATAGGTCGCAGCACGGCGTCCCCATCTCTTGAAAACCTGGGCTGCTACTGTGCGGTTTAGAGACCACTCGTGAGGAGAGAGAATTGTCCTGCTTAATTTGTCCGCCAATACATTTGACTTTCCCGGGATGTGGGTCGCTACCAAGAAGCGGTTGGTAGCTACAGCCCATTCCCACACTCTCATGGCCTCTCTGCAAAGGGGTACGATCTGGTCCCTCCTTGTTTGTTCAGATACCAGACCACCGACATGTTGTCTGTGTGGATGGCGATGATGCCCTGAGGAAGAAACTTGTGTAAGGCCTGTAGGGATAGAAGTACAGCCCTCATCTCCAACACGTTGATGTGGAGAAGAGCTGCGTCTGGAAGCCAGGAGCGCTGAACTATCCTGCCCAGACGATGCCCCCACCCTATCTGGGAGGCATCTGTCGTCAGGGTAACCACTGGAGGGAGAACAAAGGGTTTTCCTTGATCCAAGTTGGATGTCTGAAGCCACCAGCGAAGGTCCCTTTTGCATATTTCCGTAATCATGATGTGATGATTGAGGGGAAGATCCTGAAAAGACCATTGAGTTGACAAGAGCCACTGAAGAATCCTCATGTGTAATCTTGCTAGAGGAACTAAAAGAACCGTGGCAGACATTGAGCCTAAAACCTGTAGAACCATCCTGGCTGGGGCTTTGGATCTCGAGATCAGAGCTTGAACTTGGCCCTGTAAAGTTCGGATCCTTTCGGCAGGAAGAAAGACGCGCATAAATCTTGAGTCTATCTCTGCTCCTATAAACTTTATGCGTTGAGAGGGCAGCAAGACAGACTTTGACCAACTGAATGTAATCCCCAGGGAAACACCCAGGGAGATGGTGGCTTTGAGGTTGTCCATTAGTAGATGCCTGGTGGTGGCAGTCAGGAGCCAGTCGTCGAGATAGGGAAACACTTGGAATCCAAGACTTCTCAGGTGAGCTGTCACTACTGCCAAACACTTGGTGAACACCCTGGGGGCTGTGGTGAGACCAAAGGGCAGAGCGCAAAATTGGTAATGACTGACTCCCAAAAGAACCTGGAGTAATTTCCTGATCCGATCTGGTCTGTGGGGACCGGTTGGATGACTCCTTTTTCTAGCAGCTTTAAAGCTTCTGCGGCTGCTATTTCCCTTTGACTGGGTGGTGGGTCCGGGATTCTCTTGGACGGTGGGGGTGAGTATGTGAATGGGATGGTGTAACCTCCGGCAATGATCCGAAGCACCCATCTGTCCTGAGTGATTGACTCCCAGGCTTTTAGGTGCTTGGCAAAACGACACCCGACTGGCTCCGGAGCAGCACAGCCGGGCAATCCCTCATGACGTGTGGGAGGCTGAAGAGCCACGAAAGGACTCGCGGTCTCCAGAATTGCGGGACCCTCTGCCGCCTCTGGGACGGCGTCTCCCTGAAAAATTTCCCCGTCCTCTGCCTCTGGACGGGGAATCTTCCTGCTGTTGGGAGAAAAACTTGCGAGATTTGGAACCACATTTTCCCTCCTTTAGCCTTGGGGTAAGGCCGAAAGGGAGTGGAATAACGGGCACCTACGGCAGACAAAGTTTTTCCCTCTTGCTCACAGCGGGTAAGGGTGTCTTTCACCTTGGGTCCAAACAATGAGGACCCATCAAAGGGAGCGTCGGCGAAGGAAGACTTGAAGGCCTCCGAACTGACACAAGCGGAGCCAGGCTTGTTCACGTGAGCCACGCCTGTGCCTGCCGCTCTACCCGCCCCTTCGGCCGCATAGGAAATGAGCCTCATGGACGAGTTAGAAATTGACGTAAGGATAGCCAACTGAGAGCTAACCGACTGGGCTAGCTGCTCAGGTAGGTTACCCGAGAGGGAATCTGACAACTCCTTGACCAGATCCCTCTGAAGCCTGGTAAAATGTGCCAAATAATTCAGAGACCTTAAGGTAAAGGCCGCTGAAGTCAGGGTGCGCTTCCCGTACCTGTCCATACTCCTAGTCCATATCAGTGTCCGATGTAATAGACTCGGGGGAGTCCACGTGCTTCCTCTTGCACGATCTCTTCCTTGGGGGTTCCTCTGAAGACAACTCCGAAGAACCCTCAGGAGGAGGGGAACCCCCACTGGGGGTAACCTCAGGCCTCGGGGCTCCGCTGGCTACGGACAGGGGAACTGCCAAAGACCCAGTCTCCACGCCCAGGGAAGGTGCCGGTAAAGCCGGAGAGATGGCCGAAGAGGACTTGGCCAAGGCACTCCTCATGGCCCTGAAAGCCGGACCCCAGAATCCTGGGAGTGTCCGGTCTCCGGAGCCGTGATAGCCGACGGAAGTCCCGCAGCCGGAGCACCGAGGGGAAGGCTCGGGACCGAAAGGATAGGTCCCGAAACATCACCCCGGGTCCAGCCGAAGAAGTCCAGCGTACCAAACTCGGACCCGAAGGCCCGGGTTGGAGTAAGGGTCGGAGCCGACCCTGAGATCTCCACCGGCTCCAACAGCACCTGCTCCGGCGGAGCCGAAGCAGTCGGAGGAGGAATGGCAATGGGGTGGGCCAAGGTCATCGGCTCCGAAGCCAACTGGGTCGGAACCGAAACAAATTTTTGGAAGACTGGGGACTGGAACAGTCTTTGGAGCACCCTGTCTATATCAGAATCTGACATTCTCGAAGACCGAGAGGAAACAGAACGGGTTCGAGAAGGCCTCTCCATCGGCCCCAAAGGGCTAGGGGACCGGCTCCGAGGCGACTCAATGAGTATCGGCGCCGAGGGAATACTCACACCAGATTCCATCGGTGCCGAGGTAGACTTCGGCGCCGAGGAGGAAGTGTCTGAGCGGGCGACCCTTGTCGGCTCCGAGCAGCGGAGCCGAAGGAGACCCGCCTCTCGATGCCCCAGCCATCGGCTCCGAAGTCAGAGGAGTCGATACTGTTGGCATCGAGGCAGACCGTTCCGACCTCGGCTCCGAAGTCTTTGGAGCCGAAGGAGAGGCCTGCTTAAGTCTCTTGGCAGTCGGATCCGACGGACTGGTCGGAACCGAAGCCCTTTTCTTTTTGGCCGGAGCAGGAGAGGATGCCAAGGCTTCTTCAAAGGAAGGTTTAATTAACCCCTTAAGAATCAATTTATTTTTCCTCTCCTGGAGGACCCTTGAGGAAAAAGCGTGACATACGCTGCATGACTCCTGCAAGTGCTTTGCCCCTAGACAATATACACAGAGCGAATGATCGTCTGTGATAGACATTTTGAAACCACATTTCGAACATTTTTTAAAGCCCGAAGGCCTAGGGGTTTGAGACATGATGTTAAACAATTCTAGTAACTTAGACAGGAAAGTAAACAACTATAGCTTTACTGATGATAAACCTAAGCTTACAGTTATAGCTTAACGCAAACACTTCCTGTAAATGACAGGGAACTCTAAACAACTAAAGATTTACTTGAGACCCTGTAAAGTTTTAAAAGGTTGACAGTCCGGGAAGGCCCTGGATGGAGGGGGGCCGAAAACAAACTCAACCCAATCACACACAACAGTTTTCACAATCCAAACGTACACAAAAGAGCGATAGCCGTTAAAACAGCTTTTGTGACCAAAAAACAGCAAAAAACTGACAGAAAAGTTAGTTAATAAAAACTACTCAGCCCAGCCAACTCGAGACCACGTCTTCGCAGGGAAGCGGCAAACGAGATCTGGGGGACTGGTAGTGGTGCATCCTGGGATATAGTAAGCTCAGCCAATAAGAGACTTCGCTCTTTGGCATAAGCGTGCCGAGTCGGAGCCGAGGGATCGGCTCCGAACCCATCAGTCAGAATGTAGGCGAGATAGGATCACATAACATCAAGCTTACAGATTTGTGCAAGACTTGTGAGAAGTCCAATAAAGCTGTCTTGCCCGTTTTTCCAATCGTACCAAACCCAGCTACAATTTTAAGCTGTATCCCACCTACAGCAAGTTGTTTTATGGTTATAGATATTTCATCAGCTTTCTTCTCTATCCCAGTACATACAGATAGTCAGTATTTGTTTGCATTCATTTATAAAGGCCAACAGTATACTTGGACCCGACTACCCCAAGGATATGTAGAATCTCCAACCCTCTTCTCCAGAGAGATACACAGACAACTGCAGGATTTACAATTACCACCACGTTCAGTATTGGTTCAATATGTAGATGATATTCTTATAGCTTCACAAGATACCCAGTCTTGTATAGAGGATTCACGTCTAGTTTTAAGGTTTTTAGCCGAACGAGGTTTTAAGGTAAATAAATCTAAACTGCAGTTTTGTCAAGAAAAAGTACAATACCTGGGACATATAATTTTCATGGGTTCATATCAAATACTTCCAAGTAGAATTACCTCCATTCAGACTGCCCCCCGCCCTGTAACTCAGAGACAACTCAGGGGATTCCTCGGCCTAGCAGGTTATTGTAGACAGTGGGTGCCCAATTTTTCAGAAATTTCGGCCCCTCTGTTACAGCTTCTAAAAAGGAGGTCACAGACCCTCTGCCTTGGTCCCCTGAACATGAAAATGCCTTTCAGGCTATTAAAACAGCATTGATAAACCCACCTGCCCTGGGACTCCCAGATTATTCTAAACCCTTTGTTTTCTTCTGTTGTGAAAGAAATAAAACTGCCCTGGGCCTGCTGGTGCAAGCGCGCACGGGAGGCTATCGACCTATAGCATATTACAGCACTCAGATCCTGTTGCTTCTGGCTATCCGCCCTGTTTATGAGCAGTGGCAGCTGCTGCTATTTTGATTGATATGGCAGCACCACTGACATTAGGACATGACACTATACTAGCAGTACCTCATGTGGTGCAAGCATTACTTTTAAAAACAAAAACACAATATATTTCTAATGCTCGCCTCACTAAATATGAGTTAAGTTTATTAAGTAATCCCGCTGTTCAAATTACACGTTGCCCACCACTAAACCCTGCTTCATTGATTCCAACTAGTGACGAGAGCGAACCACATGACTCTGTGCTTGTAGTTAACACTGTTCTTTCTCCTAGATTAGATTTGCAAGATGTTCCTTTGCTTAATCCTGATTTAGTTCTTTTTGTAGATGGATCCTGTTTATGAAATAATCTTGGTGAACTGCAGGCTGCATGGACAGTCTGCTCACCATCTGAGGTTTTTCAAACTGGACAATTACCACCTGGCACTTCCGCACAAGTCACGGAATTAGTGGCATTTTCACATGCATGTAAAATGGCCAAAGACAGATCTGTTACTATTTATACTGATTCACGTTATGCCCATGGTGTTGTTCATGATTTTGGTACCCTATAGAAGGAAAGGGGGTTTTTGACGTCCTCTGGGACACCAATTAAAAATTACCTATATATTAATCACCTCTTACAAGATTTATTATTACCTTCCAAAATTGCTGTTGTCAAGTGTGCAGCTCACCAGTCTGATTCCCTAGTAGCAAAGGGAAATAATTTGGCTGACTGGGCTGCCAAGCAGGCTGCTCCTTCAAATACTGTTCAGGGACAATTTCTGCAGCTTATCTTACAAACGTTTACTTTTGACACTACTGTTTTGAAAGCTTTACAAAGTGAAGCATCGGAATCAGAAAGAAGAACATGGCTGGCACACAGTTGTTTCCAATGCTCTGATTCAATTTGGCAGCATCCTGATGGCAGATTAATTTTCCCTATATCTATGTTAAATTCTCTCATTAAAGCATATCATTTGCCAGCTCATGTAGGGGTACAAGCATTAATCAAACAAATCCAGAAGGATTGGTTTGCCCCAGGACTTTCTGCTTCTATGCAACATTTTTTGAGCACGTGCTCCATTTGTTTACAGCATAACATTTCAAAGGGCACTCTGGCTCCCGCGCAACCGGTGCCAAAACTAATGGGACCATTTTGTGTTTTACAGTGGGATTTTATTGATCTCCCATCTTGTGCTCGGTTTAAATATGTTTTGACTATTGTTGATATTTTTTCGGGGGTGGTTGGAAGCCTACCCATGTGCTAAAAATGATGCTATTTCAGTTGCAAAAAAATTGTGTTATGAATTGATACCTCATTTTGGTGTTCCTTGTCAAATATACTCTGACCATGGAACACATTTTACTGCTAAGTTAGTTGAATCATTGTGTACGATGCTAGGCATTACTTTGAAATTTCATTGTCCATATAGACCATAGGCATCGGGTATTACTGAATGTATCAGTCAGACATTAAAAACTAGACTTGCTAAAGTCACTTCAGAAACAGGCTTAACTTAGGTACAAGCATTACCACTAGCTTTACTTTCTATGCTATCACAACCGCATCCTACTAAGGGTCTTTCTCCACATTAAATTTTCATGGGTCGCCCTTTGTGTATGCCCATGACACCACCACCACCTTTTTCTGAATATGATGCATTTGATAATGATATTCTTTTGTACTGCAAATCTCTTATTTCTTTCCTACAGTTTCACCATCGACAAGTAGCAGCTGCTCTACACCTTCCAGATCCTTTCCTGTCATCAGCCCTACAACCAGGGGATTGGGTTTACGTTAAGTCCTTCTCTAGAAAAACAGCGCTCCAGCCTCGCTGGAAAGGACCCTTCCTGGTTCTTCTGACAATGTCATCAGCTGTGCGACTGCAAGGATCTCCAACCTGGATCCACATTTCACACGTCAAAAAAGTTGTGCCATCTGAAGATCAACAGCCTTTACCTTTTTCAACTCCAGATTCTCCTCCCATTGCTACTCACACTCGAAGTAGAACTGTTCCAGTACCTGACAATGCCTAATATTTACCCTTTTGGAAAACTCCAAACTTCTGACACTACACAGACTCAACCACCATTTCCACAAAAATATTGGACAGTCATTTTGGTGGTCATTCTTGTTATACTATTGTTTTTGATGTGACCATTTTTATTTCCTGCTCCATCGACACATCACACTAAGCGAGCTATTTGGCACTCACCTTTCAACACCTATCAAGCCATCAAATATGTTTATGCTTCTACATTCATCTCTAACTGTTGGATCTGCACTTCCATTCCCTCCGTACATGGGGGATTGTCATTGGCTGCGGCTCCACTAAGTATCATTGATACATGGATTAGCTTACTCGACAACACTGCTAACATTACATCCAGTAAATCTATTGCATTACAACTTTTTCTCCGTCACAATGGCACTCTGTGTTTCCGACGAAATTACTCAAGTCAACATCATTGGACTCGAAAAATGGGACAAAGTATCTGCAACACGACAATCGAATACCAGTACAATTATACAGAAGGAAAACGTATAGCCTCAGGCTGTCGAGTTTAATTTGATGCCATTCAGCTGACATTGAGAAATGCCTCATTACTTGGTTCTCATAATATTGTATTTCTTGCCATATTCCATGGCATAACTATGGGTAGTGACCATTCTTCAAACGTTACCACCCTAATGCAGGACTGTTATTTTATATGCAGAAGAAAGGCCTATAAATGGCTACCGGAAAACTGGCCTGGTAGCTGTTTCTTAGGTAATTTAGGCCCAGCCATCCAACATACATCTGCTTTACCTCAAGGGAAAATTCGGAACGTTCCAGAGGTTAAAAAGCCTGCCAATCCGTTAGGCCAAATTGACGCATCATGGATTTATCATCATGACTTAGCTCATGCTGGCACCAAAGGACTATCTCATATGGACTTGGGTGATGACGTCATATCGTGGGCTGGTATAATTCCAGCATACGGAGCAGCAAAATCAATCTGGGAACTGAGAAACTGTAAATTGCTTGAAGTATTAAGCAATGCCACATTTTCTGCTTTAGAACTAGTGACTGATGAACTGACTGCTATGAGAGCTGTAGTCCTCCAAAACCGTATGGCTCTCGATTTCACCCTAGAGGCGAAAGGCAGAACTTGCACTTTAATCCAACAGGAGTGCTGTACATTTATTCCTGACAATCAGCACAAAATTGAAAGTCATCTCGAACTCATTCAGTGAGTCTCCGAACTCTCTAAGGCCAAGGAGGCCGATAACTCAATGTGGGCATGGTTAACCAACCTGTTCTCAGGTTGGGGAGGTGGACTTTTGAAGTTAATATTATTAATCGCAGTATTAGTTCTTATTGCCTTTCTTGTTGTGTTTTTAATCAAAGCATTGATTTTGAAATTGATGTCTTTTAAGACTACTAAAAAGGTGCCACAGTTTTATACGTCTGCAGTTATGAATATGGATGATGAAATAAAAATGTGTGACAATGTTGAAGGAACTAGCCACATGGTTATGTTAGACTTAGGTGAAATGTATGATAGACTAAATGATGATGCTTACACAGCATCAAATGGGGGATTGTAGAATATGAATGGCCAAAGTATGTGTTTACGGAAACTGAGTATGTGAAAATCTGTATGCATTAAGATTAACTTTGTACTGCGAACTCCGTGTAAACTGTGAATAGTGGAAAAGTACTAAAAAACAGGGGCCTGCTTGAAAGCAGGAAATGTGCCTTATATGGAAGTGTATCCGATTTTCTTTCTCTGCCTAGAGATGTAGTAATGTGAACTGCTTTAAGCCTACGGGTAAATCACTGATTGGTTAATTGACTTTTGTACTAATTTAATTGGTCTATTTTATATTTTTGTACTGTCAGCAGTATCACCAGCATATAAGCTTATGCATGCCTTTGTTCAGGGAGTCTCCCTGGTACTTTCCACGAGGCTCCCACACGTGTGTAATAAATACCACTGAAAGAGAGGAAGAAGTGTCTTGTCTTCATTCAAGGTAAAATGTTAAATGCAACATGTGGAACATTGATTGTCATGGTTATGCTTCGAATTTGGAAAGAGACAAATCTGTAATGAACTTCCTGACATGACTCTTAACAAACTTTTTTAATTTCTCTTAATTAAGTTCTACTCTTTCTCTACATCATAAACAACTGCCATCATAGAAAAGCATCAGGGAAAGCTCATACAGCTTTGAAATCTGTTACCGAATCAAATACACTTTGCATATGGCTGCTGTCTGTGAGGTAAAACTAAGTGTACTACAACTTTTGAAGCTGTAAAGCACTTCATGCTCCTCAAAGTTTTTCTTCTGTCTGTCTAGTAATACATGGAAGACAGAAAGCTCTGTGCACTATAAATACTATCTATATGATAGACTAAATGATGATGCTTACACAGCATCAAATGCTTGGGATTGTAGAATATGAATGGCCAAAGTATGTGTTTACGGAAACTGAGTATGTGAAAATCTGTATGCATTAAGATTAACTTTGTACTGTGAACTCCGTGTAAACTGTGAATAGTGGAAAAGTACTAAAAACAGGGGCCTGCTTGAAAGCAGGAAATGTGCCTTATATGGAAGTGTATCCGATTTTCTTTCTCTGCCTAGAGATGTAGTAATGTGAACTGCTTTAAGCCTACGGGTAAATCACTGATTGGTTAATTGACTTTTGTACTAATTTAATTGGTCTATTTTATATTTTTGTACTGTCAGCAGTATCACCAGCATATAAGCTTATGCATGCCTTTGTTCAGGGAGTCTCCTGGTACTTTCCACGAGGCTCCCACGTGTGTAATAAATACCACTGAAAGAGAGGAAGAAGTGTCTTGTCTTCATTCAAGGTAAAATGTTAAATGCAACATGTGGAACATTGATTGTCATGGTTATGCTTGAATTTGGAAAGAGACAAATCTGTAATGAACTTCCTGACATGACTCTTAACAAACTTTTTTAATTTCTCTTAATTAAGTTCTACTCTTTCTCTACATCATAAACAACTGCCATCATAGAAAAGCATCAGGGAAAGCTCATACAGCTTTGAAATCTGTTACCGAATCAAATACACTTTGCATATGGCTGCTGTCTGTGAGGTAAAACTAAGTGTACTACAACTTTTGAAGCTGTAAAGCACTTCATGCTCCTCAAAGTTTTTCTTCTGTCTGTCTAGTAATACATGGAAGACAGAAAGCTCTGTGCACTATAAATACTATCTATATGATAGACTAAATGATGATGCTTACACAGCATCAAATGGGGGATTGTAGAATATGAATGGCCAAAGTATGTGTTTACGGAAACTGAGTATGTGAAAATCTGTATGCATTAAGATTAACTTTGTACTGCGAACTCCGTGTAAACTGTGAATAGTGGAAAAGTACTAAAAAACAGGGGCCTGCTTGAAAGCAGGAAATGTGCCTTATATGGAAGTGTATCCGATTTTCTTTCTCTGCCTAGAGATGTAGTAATGTGAACTGCTTTAAGCCTACGGGTAAATCACTGATTGGTTAATTGACTTTTGTACTAATTTAATTGGTCTATTTTATATTTTTGTACTGTCAGCAGTATCACCAGCATATAAGCTTATGCATGCCTTTGTTCAGGGAGTCTCCTGGTACTTTCCACGAGGCTCCCACACGTGTGTAATAAATACCACTGAAAGAGAGGAAGAAGTGTCTTGTCTTCATTCAAGGTAAAATGTTAAATGCAACATGTGGAACATTGATTGTCATGGTTATGCTTGAATTTGGAAAGAGACAAATCTGTAATGAACTTCCTGACATGACTCTTAACAAACTTTTTTAATTTCTCTTAATTAAGTTCTACTCTTTCTCTACATCATAAACAACTGCCATCATAGAAAAGCATCAGGGAAAGCTCATACAGCTTTGAAATCTGTTACCGAATCAAATACACTTTGCATATGGCTGCTGTCTGTGAGGTAAAACTAAGTGTACTACAACTTTTGAAGCTGTAAAGCACTTCATGCTCCTCAAAGTTTTTCTTCTGTCTGTCTAGTAATACATGGAAGACAGAAAGCTCTGTGCACTATAAATACTATCTATATGATAGACTAAATGATGATGCTTACACAGCATCAAATGCGGGATTGTAGAATATGAATGGCCAAAGTATGTGTTTACGGAAACTGAGTATGTGAAAATCTGTATGCATTAAGATTAACTTTGTACTGTGAACTCCGTGTAAACTGTGAATAGTGGAAAAGTACTAAAAAACAGGGGCCTGCTTGAAAGCAGGAAATGTGCCTTATATGGAAGTGTATCCGATTTTCTTTCTCTGCCTAGAGATGTAGTAATGTGAACTGCTTTAAGCCTACGGGTAAATCACTGATTGGTTAATTGACTTTTGTACTAATTTAATTGGTCTATTTTATATTTTTGTACTGTCAGCAGTATCACCAGCATATAAGCTTATGCATGCCTTTGTTCAGGGAGTCTCCCTGGTACTTTCCACGAGGCTCCCACACGTGTGTAATAAATACCACTGAAAGAGAGGAAGAAGTGTCTTGTCTTCATTCAAGGTAAAATGTTAAATGCAACATGTGGAACATTGATTGTCATGGTTATGCTTGAATTTGGAAAGAGACAAATCTGTAATGAACTTCCTGACATGACTCTTAACAAACTTTTTTAATTTCTCTTAATTAAGTTCTACTCTTTCTCTACATCATAAACAACTGCCATCATAGAAAAGCATCAGGAAAGCTCATACAGCTTTGAAATCTGTTACCGAATCAAATACACTTTGCATATGGCTGCTGTCTGTGAGGTAAAACTAAGTGTACTACAACTTTTGAAGCTGTAAAGCACTTCATGCTCCTCAAAGTTTTTCTTCTGTCTGTCTAGTAATACATGGAAGACAGAAAGCTCTGTGCACTATAAATACTATCTATATGATAGACTAAATGATGATGCTTACACAGCATCAAATGGGGGATTGTAGAATATGAATGGCCAAAGTATGTGTTTACGGAAACTGAGTATGTGAAAATCTGTATGCATTAAGATTAACTTTGTACTGCGAACTCCGTGTAAACTGTGAATAGTGGAAAAGTACTAAAAAACAGGGGCCTGCTTGAAAGCAGGAAATGTGCCTTATATGGAAGTGTATCCGATTTTCTTTCTCTGCCTAGAGATGTAGTAATGTGAACTGCTTTAAGCCTACGGGTAAATCACTGATTGGTTAATTGACTTTTGTACTAATTTAATTGGTCTATTTTATATTTTTGTACTGTCAGCAATATCACCAGCATATAAGCTTATGCATGCCTTTGTTCAGGGAGTCTCCCTGGTACTTTCCACGAGGCTCCCACACGTGTGTAATAAATACCACTGAAAGAGAGGAAGAAGTGTCTTGTCTTCATTCAAGGTAAAATGTTAAATGCAACATGTGGAACATTGATTGTCATGGTTATGCTTCAATTTGGAAAGAGACAAATCTGTAATGAACTTCCTGACATGACTCTTAACAAACTTTTTTAATTTCTCTTAATTAAGTTCTACTCTTTCTCTACATCATAAACAACTGCCATCATAGAAAAGCATCAGGGAAAGCTCATACAGCTTTGAAATCTGTTACCGAATCAAATACACTTTGCATATGGCTGCTGTCTGTGAGGTAAAACTAAGTGTACTACAACTTTTGAAGCTGTAAAGCACTTCATGCTCCTCAAAGTTTTTCTTCTGTCTGTCTAGTAATACATGGAAGACAGAAAGCTCTGTGCACTATAAATACTCGAGTGACAGCAGTAAGTGTATTAAAGATTTTAAAACTGCAAACTATTTGGTTCTGCACTCTCTCCAACTGGTAGCACATGCACTAAAAATAATTAAAACTAGGTCTCTCCAACATGGTGTCTCAGCAGTTATGATTTTTGCTTCACAGCTAGAGAAGCACTAGTACAACCCTAACCGCCAGTTACTATCTTGTGTGGAATTTTGTTTGCCCTGTGCCAACATTAGTTTTCTGTGGGCGCTTTCATTTCTACTCACTTTCAAAAACAAGATGGTTGGCTGGTAGGCTATAAGTCAGTACATATAATATTTACCTTCATCCTTGTGGCCTGTGTCATGAATGAAAATGGTCAATAAAGGATCTGGTCGCTTACACAGTTAACAAATAAATACAGAGGCAGTTAGGCCAAGGTAGATGACAGTTTCAGAGATCTCCAGCAATAATACTAAGATCCAGTACTATGGTGAGTACCATGTATTAAAGGCTAAAGCAGAAGCAGACACAATCGTGGTTGAGTATACCTTTACCATTCTTGCTAGAGACCTTTCATGTGTTTATCCACTTTGTGAGCCCTTGCTTTAAAATTTTGCCTCTATTTTTCTTTAGCAAATATAGCATAAAGTTATGACCTTTTACAAAATAGCAAAGTCATGTTAATGTAATCTTTGAGTTGTTTATGGTCATAAATACTACTTGATTCTATGTGGAGAGTAAAGAATGCTGAAAGATGAATTAGTTGATTAATGTTTGTGGCTAAAACTGCCTTAGGAATGAACTTGGTATTTTCTTCAAAAACAGCTACACTGTTTTTCAAAAAGGTAGTAAAAAGTTCTAAACTAGGGGGATCTGCTGCAAATGTAAGGAGACTATCAGTGCCTCTGTGCGCCTCCTGCCTTCCTAGCACATATTAAAACTTAGAGAAGAGATACCTGCTATGGAAGAGATCAAGGCAATACAGAGTCTGTAGCCTTATAGTGAAAGTGTCACATGACTAGTATTGGTTGCTGAGATCTAAAGCTAAGAGCTTAAAAAGACTAAGAATAAGACTCCTCGACCATCTCATTACTTATCCATCTGGCAGAATGCCTTCTTTGGCTGAATATTTATCATCTCTCTCTAGGGAAAATGAGCCCATTAATAGAATGGCAGAATCAGCTACTCCCTCAAGTTGTTGTTTGTCTTTTCGGCTTTTCCTGATTAGCGGTCGCCACAGCGGAACTCCGGTCCACTAATGATTGGCAGTAGATTTTTTATGGTGCCGAGTTGCCAGCCCGATGCCCAACCTTCAGTGAAGGCATGCCCATTCACACATGTCTTTCGGAGGCCACTTGACCAGGGGGAGGACATGCAGACTCCACACAGAAGGCACTCCAGCTGTGAATCGAACAGGAGAACCTCTTGCAGTGAGGCAGCAATGTTACCGCTGTACCACTGTGGCTTCTACTCCCTCAAGTATTACAGTTAATTTACCCAAAACTGATTTAAAATGAACTGAGTTTATGAAATGTAGCTCTGGGAGAGCAAGAGACATGGAAGTGACGCTTTTCAAAACATTCTGATCATCTGTACAAAGTGACTGAAGTTATGTCTGAAGTTAAGCATTGATTAGCAGAGACACGGAAGTGACTCTTTTCAAAACATTCTGATCATCTGTACAAAGTGACTGGGGTTATGTCTGACGTTAAGCATCGATTAGCAGCAGCCAAAAACAAGATTGTGACCACAGATGGGGCAAGATATAAAAACATCCATTTTAAAGACATTCCAAAAAATACATGAATGGGACTGTGTTGCCTTCATGCAGCGACAGCTAACAAAGTGGATTGAAATGACTTTACAAAGAATTTTGCCAAAGAGCTCATTGTTTATTCTGGTAGGTTAACAGATGATAATGCCAATAGCTTTGCTTATTCATTTTTCTTTACACGTAGAAGGAAGGGATTCTATCTAAATTGTGCAGTTGGGTAATGTTTGCAAATTCTGTCAAGCTTGTTTATATTGTTAGCACAACTGGGCAGCCAGACATGAAAGAAATGCAGTGTGCCCAAGTTTCTATTTATGTAGACAAACGAGATTCCACTTTAGAGAATTGCATCCTGCAACTCTGAAACTTAGCAGATACCCAGAAGGACAAAGAGTCTATGGTATGGTAACCCTCAGACATGTTGAAACTTGTAGCCTATTTTGAGGAAAAACAGATTTACAGTAAACAGTGGCCCGGACACCTTGTGGAGACTAACTTTACTACACAAACTTCTTTTTATACAATGTATATATGTTTTGTTGTAAATTTGACTTTTTTTTTGCACAGCCTTTTGGAGTGGGAAAGGAAAATAGCTGTGTACTGTGATAATTTAGCAAGTACTGTGTTTTTAATTTGCAGTGCCTCTTCTGACATTAGTCTTGTCTGATAGCTTTTTGTCAGCCACTCTGTCATTTCTATGAACTACACTTGGTGAAGTTTATTCTCAGTGACCTGCTTTTAGGGTTGTTTACTCTTTTTACTTTAAGTCGAAAAATAATGAATAAGGCTTAGGGCATTCCAATGATCACCCCAATTGTAGGGGGGAGCAAATTGCTCCAAGCAATATCTCCTTTAATGGTTATTTGTAATAAAGCTGGAGATTACTTCAGGTGTAATGGTCCCCCTTTATCTGGTTACCTTTACAGCTATTTAGCATTGAAGTATATTTTACCACAATCCAGAGCTGCCATAAATGTAGGATACTGCAACTGTTGATGGCAGTGAGAGGTTTGTACCACTTGAAGTAGTGGGCTCTAGGAGCCATGGTTGCCTCTGCTCTACATGTTTTACAAAGCAGTCCACTGTCCTCACAGAATTATCTGCTCCCATTCCCAACTGCATACAACACTTTATATAGTCATGTTCTACTTAGACATACAAAGATCTGATGGCAATACCAAGAAATGATTATAGCATTTAGAATAATTCTGGATGGACTAGTTCAGGTTAGGGGAGCTTCTCAGACACTATATATAAGGATATATGATGATATAAGGAACTAATAAATGAATGTATTATCTGAGATCATTTACTTTCACATGGGAAAAGGAAGTTTGAAATTTCTTTATCAGAGATGATGGTTATAAGCCTTCCTGAGAAACCTGATTTGAGCATAGAATTCATCGCTATGCTCAATAAGCTAATTTCTTGGTTTGTATTCCTCATTTTGTCTTCTTGTTTGATTGCAGTGTGTATGACTATTGCAGTATGTGCCATTTAAATTTCTTTATAACCTGAATATTAAAAGAGCTAGTTAGGAGCAAAAACAAAACCTTGTGCCTGTTGGTGAGTGTTAGGAACAAGAAGAATAAAATTACCAGTGAAGTGTGAAAGAATCTACAGACTGGTGTTCTTCTTTAAAGGGAAATAAAACACTGCAATGTTTTCCAGAAAAAGCTAACTGAACAGTCTCTGCCACAGAACAGATTGCTGGGTGGTAAAATTTAAACACAGTGATTTGGGAGTTCTACACCAAAATTTTAATGAACCAGATAATTCCCTCCCACTCCACTTACAATCGCTGTTGTTAGTAAGGAAGAATAACATTTTTTGTGAATGCCCCTTAAAGTAAATACATTTATTTACAGGGGATATAAAACGTTTACACAATCCTGTCAAAATGACAGGTTTTTGTGATATAAAAAAATGAGACCACAATAAATCATTTCAAAACTTTCCCCACCTTTAATGTGATCTATAACCTGTACAATTCAATTGAAAAACAAACAAATCTGTTAGGGGAAAAATAAAAAAATGTACAATACTCTGGTTGCATAAGTGTGCACACCCTTAAAGTAATACTTTGTTTTCTGTGCACACCCTTAAACTAATACTTTGTTAAAGCACATTTTGAATTAATTACAGCATTCAGTCTTCTTGGGTAGGAGTCTATCAGCATGGCACATCTTGACTTGCTAAAATTTGCCCACTCTTCCTCGCAAAAGAGCTCCTAATCTGTCAGATTGTGAGGGCATCTCTTGTGCAAAGCCCTCTTCAGGTCACCCCATAGATTTTCTATTGGATTTAGGTCTGGGCTCTGGCTGGGCCATTCCAAAACTTTAATTTTCTTTTGGTGAAGCCATTCTTTTGTTGATTTGGATGTATGCATGGGGTCATTGTCATGCTGAAGGGTGAAATTCGTTTTCATCTTCACCTTTCTAGCAGATGCCTGAAGGTTTTGGACCAAAAGTGACTGGTATTTGGAACTGTTCATAATTCTCTCCACCTTGGCTAAAGCCCCAGTTCTGGCTGAAGAAACGCAATTGCAAAGCATGATGCTGCCACCACCATTCTTCACCGTGGGGATGGTGTTCTTTTGGTGATGCAAAGTGTTGTTTTTGCTCCAAACATACCTTTTGGAACTGTGACCAAAATGTTCATCCTTGTTCTCATCAGACCATAACACATTTTCCCACATGCTCTTTTGGGAGACTTGATGTATTGTTTAGCAAATTTTAGCTGGGCCTGGATGTTTTTCTGTATAAGAAAATGCTTCCCTCTTGCAACCCTACCCCATAGGCCAGACATATGGAGAATATGGGAGATTGTTGTCACATGTAGTACACGAGTACTTGCCAGAAATTCATGCACCTCCTTCTGTGTTGTTGTATGTCTCTTGCCAGCCTCCCTGACCAGTTTTCATCTTGTCTTTTCATAAATTCTGGAGGGACATCTAGTTCTTTGCAATGTCACTGTTGTCCCATATTTTCTCCACTTTTTGATGACTGTTTTCATTATGTTCCATGGTATATCCAATGCTGTGGAAATTTTTTTGTACCCTTCTCCTGACTGATACCCTTCAACAGTTAGATCTCTTTGAAGCTTTCTAAGCTCTCTGAGAACCATGGCTTTTGCTATAGCAGACAACTGAGTAAATGTCAGGAAAATCCTACTAGGACAGCTGAACTTTATTTGGGGTTAATCAGAGTCTCTTTAATTGATGGCAGGTGTATACCCAAGAAGACTGAATGCTGTAATTTAATCAAAAGGTGCTTCAACAAATTATTATTTTAAGGGTGTTCACACAAAAGAAAGTAGTAGTTTAAGGGTGTGCACACTTATGTATGCAACCAGAATATTGTATGTTTTTTTATTTTTTATATTTTTCCCCTAACAGATTTGTTTGTTTTTCAACTGAATTGTACAGGTTATAGTTCACATTAAAGGTGGAAAAAGTTTTGAAATGATTTATTGTGGTCTCATTTTTTTATATCACAAAAACCTGGCATTTTAACAGGGGTGTGTAAACTTTTTATATCCACTGTACCTTCTCACTGTGTTCCAAAGACCCAGAATACCAACATTCCACAGAAAAGTACAGGTGTAACCAATTATCTTCAGAAAAATCCTCACTCAATAGTGACTAAGCTGGACACATGTGTCTTTAACCATGTTTGCCATTTCAGAGTTTGGATTTATACTGTGCCTACATTTTGTTAGCTGCTGTTTAAAAACACTACCTATCTCCACAGAGTCTCAGCCTGCTTCATCCTTATCTTTAGCAAAACTAATTTTAATAAACAGATTTCTATTAGCACTCAATTTTCTGAAATATTGTAGCAAATGCCTCCTGTTTATTGACAACCCACTTAATTTTACACATACTGATTCTACCGGTGAGAAATGCATTTATTTATCTACACTGAATGCTAGCCTCTCCATTCCAACCAAGGACAGTAAACTGCATTACACTACTTTACCACAGCTCTACAACATCATCCTCCATGTGCTGAGGAAGGCAAAAAAAATATTGCCTAAGCCTCCTAGACATACTAGATTACCTCAGTCATGCAGAAAAACTCCTAACGCACACCCACCGACACTCACATCTACTGCTTCTGGGAGTAATGTATACTGTAAGCCTGTACCCTTAAGGTCTCATAAACCTGCAGCATATTGCAAAAATGTCTTAGTCAATGTGAATGTATTGTAAGACACACAGAAAAAGTACTCAACACCAGGCTCCTTACTTCCCTGTGCCACACCAGACATGATTACAGCCTCATACCTGTCTATGTCATGGTGGAAGATCTTATGTGTTTCACAGTGGGGAAGCTGCAGTCTATCTTCAAAGAAGCCAAGGTCTTAGCACTGAACTACATACTTCCTTCACCAAGAATCACACACACACACACACGCGCACACACACACACACACACACACACACACACGCACGCACACACACACACACACACACACACACACACACACACTTTGTATCTCTCATCCCTTTGTTTTTAGATACTGGGTAAAACTTTTACCTACTATCACAGTATCCTTTTTCTGATAGAGACCACTTCATGGGCAACCTGACAGAACAAATTTCAAGGTAAAACTGATGAATATTAGAAGTCTTACCACTGTCTCTATTTCGGGGTACAATACCAGTTATATGTTCAGGTCTGGTAACCTCTCTCGCCAAATTCAACATGATATAAATCTGGAACTCCTAGCTAGTAACGCTCAATAAAATTAATTATCACATTATAGCCAGCTGCAGAACTTCATCTATGGCACCTTTCAGAGAGAAAAAAATACCTTAACAAGTTAAAAAATGTAATAATTGAGCCAAATACTGTTCTTATGGGCAGCCTCGACTATCCCTGTGTATACTGGCATATACTACCTACAACAAATATGTTCAGAGATTTCTGGACTTTGCTCCTCATTAGTCAGATCTCACCTCACAGCAAGAGGTTTTCTGGTTTGATCAACGGCTGGGTTGCCTTCTGTGCGGAGTCTGCATGTCCTACCTGTGGTCACGTGGGTTTCCTCTGGGTGCTCCTTTCCTCCCACATCCCAAAGGCATGCTGTAGGTGGATTGGACACTCTATATTGGCCCTAGGCATGAGTGCATGAATGTGTGTGCCTTCTGTGGAAGGTTGGGCACTGGGCTGGCAACTCGACACTGTAAAACTCCACTGTCAATCATGAGCGGACAGGTGATCCCTGTGGCGACCCTTAACTGGAAAAAGCCGAAAGAAGAAGAAGAAGTTCCTCATTAGTCAGATCTGACATTGCTCTGTAACTTTCTCTCTGAAAGCCTGCTTCATAGCGTCCTAATAACTTCTTTACATTTTGGGATTAATACAAAACCAATTACTACTTACCAAACCTAGTGAAAATAACAAATGGCATAACTTCCCAGCAAACCTTGTACCAGGGACTGCTGCCTACTCCTCTGAATTTTACTTCCTCATAAACAGATGTATTGAGGCACCTGTATCCATCTGATGCAAACATAACAGGAAGTTAAAAACAAAGTAGTGAAAAAACAAAAGTCCAACAATGAATCCCTTTCATCCTAGTCTGTCTGATATGACTACTGTGAATGACGCCACCTGTCAGATCCAGTTCAACCATTTGCCAGTGCTTGTTGCCTTTCCACAATGCCCTACTTCCTACCTACCTACCTCAGATTGAGTTTGCTCAGTACCATACAACTAGACTGTAGAAGAGAATATAATGTGGAAACATAAAATTAGAGGACGGAGATGGAAGGAGGATATCATATTGGACAAACTAGGATGAAAGGATATCATATTGGCAAACTAGGATGAAAAGGATCCTTTTTTTTAACACCTTTATTAAATTATCACTTAAGATATAGGCAAACATATATTAATAGAAAATAAAATAAACCATAATAATGTTTTTATGGATTAAGCACTGCACATGTTTTCTTTCTTTATAACAACTGTCATACAATCCAACATTACATACATTGCACAGTTCTTGCCTTCTCTTAAACCTCACTCTTCCTCCTGAACATTATTCTGCATCTATCATTTCCGCAACTTGCATTTATTTCTATGTAACTTGCTCCTTCCCTTTTCTGAAGATGTCACGTCCAGCTCTTTTATCTCTCTAACAATATTCAGCCCTTCAGTGACAGTGGGTTTAGATTTTGATTTCCATTTTCAAGTAACTGCTTTTTTGGCAACCAATAGCATTAAACTTAATAAGGCCTTATTATGTCTAGGCAATTCAGATCCTGTGCCCAAGCTCAAAAGAATAATTTCCTTACTTACAGCAATTTACTCTCCCAATATTTCTGACAGAGTAGTGAGTGCATTTTCAGGTTAAGACTTCTAGCGTTAAGCAGCATGACCTGCAATTTGCTTTTTGACAAATTTTTTATGTTGTAAGATTTGTCTTTGGGACATAGCCTAAAAAAGGCATAATGGGGGAGGCAATAGCCTTGGCTAGGATCCGGAACCCCATAGGTGACAGGTGGAGGGCATCTCTGGAAAAGCATCTAGGACTGTCAACCATGTCATCCCAGGCAGACAGTTACTGAATCCCCTTGGAAATACACCAGAAAACTAACCCAATTGTTGAAGTCAATTATTTTTTGTTGGTATTGTGGTTTAAATCTTGGTGAAGGTAGGATGCGGTTTAGGGCTACTGTCATACATGCCTGGGACACATACTCTGAGAGCTGAATCATGTCTCTCTTCATATAGTCCAGGGAGGTACATCTCAAGTCATTCACCTAAACATGGACAATGACAGAGTCATACTTGTACTTGTTGTGAAGAGACTTAAGTGAATGCGTGATGTGGCGGATTCTGGCACCTGAAAGAGAACTGACTGTGACCTTCTTCTTGTCGACGCTGGTGAGGAGGACATCAGTGTGTCTCACTATGTTTGGTTTATTGTTATGCCTTATGGGCTGTGTTTGTGAGACACTGGTGTGTTGTCTACTGTGTGTGATGTGTTTGGTGTTGTGTGTGGAATGTTTGTGAGTGTGTTTTGGGGATCTCTGTTGTTTAGGTAAGATTTTATTGAGGACTTCTGCATAGGTGTGTGTGTGTTGTGCTTGGCTATGTGATGTGGGTGGTGTGGTGTTTGTGCTGGCAATCTCCTCTTTGTCAGGAGTACTGACTGTGGCATGAGACAGCATGGATTCCAGGTTACTGATGTAGATATATTTCTCACAAGTAGAAGAATTATGTGCTAGGAGAAGAGGACTGTCCATGAACATGAGGCAGTTGCTACCTACACTGTCTCAGTATACCCATATCGATCAGGCTGGCAGGAAAAACTGGTGGGAACTGTCCAGACATAGTGTCCTGAATACTAGGAGGACTTATGGAGAGTGGGTTTTGATAAGGGTTTGTCCACGAGAGTGTAGACCACAAACAAATTAAATGTAATATAACTGGCCTGAAGCACAAGTGCTAAAACCAAAACTAAGATGCTCAGAATAGCAGATAAATCTAATCAGGCTACTAACAAGCAAGCAGTAATAAATGCAGAATAACAGCACTTGAATCATTGTAGAAATAAAGAAAATAGTATGCACACTAACAGGTTTGAACAGTGTGTATGGTAACTGGTGAGAAATTACCAAGTAATGGGACACAGGAAGTTTACTGTTCATGCTAGGTGGCCTGAAGCACAAGTGCTAAAACCAAAAGTAGTCACTAGTAGTAGTCGACTCTATAGTCAGGCACACTGATGTCCCACTCACTAGGCTGGACAAGGAGAAGGTTACTATTAGCTGCCTGTCAGGAGCCAGAATCCTCCACATAACACAAGCACTCAGGTCACTCCAGAACAAGTACAAATATGACTCTGTCATTGTTCATGTTGGAGTGAATGACCTGAGACGTACCTCTCTGGACTACATGAAAAGAGACATGGAAGAGCTCTCTGATCATGTAGCCCAGGTGGGTATGACCCTGACCCTGAGTAGTATCCTGCCCTCACCAAGAATGATACCACAGTATAAAGAAAAAAATTATCAATTTCAACAACTGGCTAAGCTTCTGGTGTCATTCAAAGGGGATCCAGTATCTGTCAGCCTGGGATGACATGCTCGACAAGCCTCAATGCTTCGCAAGGGACGGCTTGCACCTGTCACCTCTAGGCTTTCGAATACTAGCCAAGGCTCTTGCTGCCCTCATAGTGCCTTTTTTAGGCAAGGCTCAAAAGGCAAACCCACCTCCGTAAATAGCACAAATAAAAAATGAGAGTTATGCTACTCAAAGCCAGGAGTTTAAATCTCAAAATGCACATGCTCAAAGCACTCCTCAGTATGGAGAACGTCGACATCTGTGCAGTAACTGAAACCGGGTTCAAGGCTCCACAGAGCATCCCAGCACTACTGGGCTACAACTCATACCACACATTTCGGACACAGAACATGGACAGAAATACAAAAGGAGGGGCAGTATCCATATTCATTAAGGATACCTACACCTCCAGGTTAGTGGTGCAGCATGATACCTCTGAGATCATCCATGTGCAACTAACATCAGGCAAATCTGCAATGCAAATTGTGGCCTGCTACAGATCACCCTCCATGACCCAGGACCACCACTCCACCTTTCTGGAGAGACTGGAGAACATGAAGGTCCTACCGAACACCCTGATATTGGGCGATTTCAATTACCCTACCGTTAACTGGGAAAACTACTCAAGTACAAACTCCCAGGTCCAGCGCTTCCTGGAATTTATCAACTCAAATGCCCTGGATCAGCTGGTAAACTCCCCTACCAGAGGTGAAAATATATTGGACCTGGTCATCACCAACATGGGCGACAGGTGTTCTGCACTGGAGGTCAACCCGACACTGGTTAGATCAGACCATAAACTAATCACTCTGGATGTCCACACCACACCACTACCCCCAACCAAGGAAACCACAGTGAAAAACTTTTCTATAGCAAACTTCACCTTACTTAAGACAAAGGTGGTAAGTTTTACAGCCCCCCACACTAAAGGATAACAAGTGTCCAAGATGCAGGAACCTTTAGAAATGTAGTCTATGAGCACCTACAAGGATGCATGGATCATGCCATCCCTAGCAAAACCAAGACTCACTCCCCTAAGAGAAGGAAACCAGTCTAGTGGACCCCTGCCATAAACAGGCTATACAATAGAAGGAGGAACCTAGTTCAGAAAAAAAGCAAATCCGAAGAAGGAAAGACATCCCTGATCAGTATCAGTAAGAAACTAAGGTCCCACATAAAATCATCCAATGCTAACCTTCAAAGAAAAATAGCCAAGGATTCAAAAGATAACCACAAAGCTTTCTTTAGCTAAGTCAAGAATCTAAGTGGCAACTCACAGATATGCTCTGAGCTAGTGCAAAATAGCACAAAATATACTGAACCTACTGATATTGCCAACATCCTGGCAGATAGATTCAGTGCAAACTTCACCCCTCTCTCACCCCCAAAAGGGCCCACAACAATACCGGAAAAGTGTAGTGTCCTGGAAATCACAGATGCACAGGTGAAAACAGCCCTTTCAAAAGCCAAAAACACAGCATCAATGGGGCCAGATGGTGTCCCAGGCTGCGTCTTGCATGAACTACAGAATGAACTAACCCCCACCTAAACACACTACTCAACCTCAGCCTCTCCAAAGGCTACGTGCCCATAGAATGGTGCACAGCAATGGTTATTCCACTCTACAAAGGAGCGGCCACAACTGACCCTGGTAACTATCGCCCCATAAGCCTGACTAGCCTGGTCTGCAAGGCTATGGAGCGCATCTTCATGGAGCTCATTAACAAAGACAATGGGAACCTCCAAACACTTGACCTGACCCAGTCTGGCTTTGTTAAGGGCAGATCATGCCTACTAAACCTGGTTGACTTCTTTGAGACAGTCACCAAGGCCATAGATGAGGGGAAGGTGGTTCATACAGCCTACCTTGACCTTGCCAAGGCTTTTGACACCATTCCCCACTCGGGAATTATAGAAAAACTCACCAGCCTGAACATAAACCCCTACGTCACAAAATGGGTTGCCAACTGGCTTACAGACAGAACTCACACAGTAAGAATAGCGGACTCCAGGTCCGACTCTAAACCAGTCACAAGTGGTGTCCAACAAGGTTCGGTCCTGGGACCCCTACTGTTCAGCATATACTTCTCAGAAGTACAGGCAAACACAGGAGGACTATGACTAACCAAGTTCACCGCTGACTGCAAACTGGGAGCCATAATTGACTCTCCGGCTGACACGGACATTCTCCAAAAGGGCCTTACTAAGACGGACACCTGGTGTCAAAGTCATGGTCTCAAGCTAAATGCCAAAAAATGCATAGTCATCCCGTTTGGGAAAAACAAAACACCTATGAATTACCACATAGTTGGCAGCCCCCTTAATACAGAAGAGGTAATAAGAGATCTGGGACCCAGGTAGATAGTAATCTCTCCTTTGACAATTATATTGCCAAAGTAGTTAGGAAATCCTTCTATGTAGCCCATCTAATTACTAAAGGGTTCACATCTAGAAATAAAGAGATTATAGTGCCCCTCTACTCGTCACTCATCAGACCCATCATAGAGTACAATGCCCCATTTGGGATGTACCTCACAAGACTCTTCCAACAGTTGGAAAGACCACAAAAGTACGTCACCAAGAGGATTACTGGCCTCAAACATATGTCCTATGCAGCCTGACTGGAAAAACTCCGGCTGTACTCAGTGGCATATCGCTTACTCAGAGGTGATCTCTGCCTGACTTACAAAGCCATGTCCAACTCAGAATTGATGTACATGCTCCACCTAAAGAAATCCAAGTCACTGCGAGCCACTCGCTCTAGTGAGCTAAACCTCGCCAGAACAATAAATAGAACATGCTGGAGGGATAGATTCCTGTCACAGAGACTCCCCATTCTTTGGAACAAAATTCCTAACTACATTAGGCAGAGCCCCTCACTAATACTCTTCAAGAGAAACCTTGACGAGTGGAGGGGTAACAGAAAATACACCCCTGGGATCACTTCATTGGCTCTTCTTGACAGAGGCTCAGTTAATTAATCAATGGGGTGGCAAAAGCTGACACACTCTGGCTAGGCTTATAAATGCCCTTGGGCAGATAGCCTAGTACCTACCTATGAACCTAAGTCTGTTTTCATTCTTGGACTATATTGTTTTGTTTAGTAAATGTCTATTAGTATTTGTGCTATAACATTTGAAATAAATGTTTTAAATTAAATCCAAATATCTGTAATCATTGTAGAAGTAAATAAGAAAACAGTATGCACACTCACAGATTTGAACATTATTTATGGTAACTGGGGAGAAATAACCAAATAATGGGCACTGGGATAGCCTGGGGGGGCTGCAGTGGGGTGGGCCCCAATCCATTACCCTGCCTAGGGCCCATTTGACCGTAAGTCAGCTCTGCTTCATGGTATTCTGCTAAATATCCATCCTGAAATCCTTTCTTTGTCAAATTCACAAGCTCATGTTCATCCACATTTATCTTCTGCAGCATTGATATCTGTCCTCTACATCTGTAAATATAATTCAATGCTCTTTCCTTTTTGTGTATAACTCCAAGGCCATTCACGTTCCAAGATAATAGAAAGCTGTTGCTCCCCCCATTATACATGACAGTTCTTCTGAATGTGTGTTTTCAGCTTTTGCCTTACATGCACTCACTGTTTGGCATGCTGATCTTTTAAAAAGTTGCTGCTTCTCATCTCCACTTGAACTAGCATCACATTTTTCAAGACTTTTTGTTGTAATGAAAACACTCAAACAAAAAACGTAATATGTTTTCAACCCCCATCCCCTATTAGTTTAGAAGAAATACCCAAATCTATGTCCATTTTAAACAAATGAAGTTTAACCCTCCAGATAGGTGCAGGAAAAGATCCATTAGTATGATAAGTACATAACTTTATTATCTTATTTGATCGATCCATCCATCCAGTATAACTATTGGTGCAGAATCCTAAGCTACCTTTTTTCCTGAATGGCATCATGGCAGGATACCTTTCAGGACAGAAACCCCAAAGGAAACACATAATCTGGAAATTACATTAAATGTGTAATGCTTTGCAAAGGTATGCAATACAGACCATGTAGCTGCCACACATTTCCACCAGTGTAGAGTTTCTGAAAAAGGCAGCAGAGATATCTGTTGGAAAGAACTTTTGGTTTGTATGGGAATGTCTCTTTCTTACTTCCATAGATAAAGGTTATACAATCTGACAACTATTTAGATATCTTATCTTAGAAATCTTCTTTCCTAATTTACTTGGGGTGAAAGAAACAAACAATTGAGAATCCTTTCTGCGGGACTTGGTTCTATGTAAACAGAGCCATAGCTGGTGGTGAACATCTAATGTGTGAATTATTTGCCTTGATTTGTGTGGTTTGAGAAAAACAGTGGCAAATGAACAGGTTGTTTCAGGTTAGATTCTGAGGCTAAATTTGGGATAAATGATGGATTAGTTCTCACATAATCTGTTTTTGTGGAAGATCAGGTAGGGGGCAACAGATGTTAAGACATGGAGTTCCAATTTTCTCATGGTAGTAGTAATATCAGCCAGGGAAAGAGTTTTCCAGTGTAGGAACTTTAAATCTATTAAAGAGGCTGATTCAAAGTGAGGTTTGGGAGGTTGGCATACTGGTTCAAGTGTTTACCTTATAAACACAAAGTGCAGGCTTTGATTCTCACTTTGAGTAATTGGCTAGACTTAAAATGGCCCACAAGGGCAGCTAGTCTAGTACTAATCTATAAACCTATGAACCTATATAATCAAAGCCTCCTAAATTAAATTTTGATCTCATAGAGGCACAGGATCCTTTATGGGAGGATATAGCATAAATATTCCTTACAGGAAGGCCTTGCATAGCTTGTGAGAAACCATGGAATGACCTTTAAGGCCATGATGGTAGTTATAGATAGAGGCTTGCTGTACTTTAATAGTGGAGAAAGGAGACCTTTGTTCATATAGGGTTACCAAGAAGTGTAAAACTTCTAATACAGGGGAAGATAAGGGGTCCACATTCTGCAAGAAAGCCCAACAGGAAAATCTCCACTTGCTTTTATAAACTTTTTGATTAGATTGTTTCTAGAAAGCAGACAGAATATGAACTACAGTCTTTCATATGGAAGAGTCCTTGACCATCATAGTAACTGGGGGTTCTATGTGGTGAGTTTAACATTGAGAAGGTCCAGGTTTAGTTGACCAGATGGATGACAAAGAAGATCTTGCTTTAAGTCTAAGAGCCAGGGAGTTTTTTTCACATGAAGTCTTAGCAGGGGAAACCAGATCTACCTGTGTCACAGAGCAGCAATGAAAATCACAGTACATCTGCATCATAACACTTTCTAAAGAAACTTAGGAATTAGGGTAAGAGGTGACAAAGCATAAAGGAGACCAGAGGCCCCTAACAAACTAGAGTATCCTGTGGTGTCTGCCCACTAGGGGCAAAAGGATGAAGTAATTACTGCATCTGGTATTAGAGGGAGTGGTAAAAATGTCACAGTGGCTGAATATTTGTCTGGTCACCGATGTGTTGAGGGATTATTCATGAGACATCAGGATAGACCTGCTGAGCTTGTTTGCTATGCAGTTGACTATCACAGGAATGTGCATTGCTGCTATAAAGTAATGCAAGTCCAATGCCCATTGTCATAACCTCAAAGCCTCTCTCCAATCAGGGTAGGACTTGGTTTCTCCCTGCTTGTTCATGTACCAAACTACTGACATGTTGTCCACGTGGACTGACATCACTCTCTGGGGAATGAGGTCCTGGAATACCTGCAATGCTAGGAGGACCACTCTACTGTCCAGAAAACTAATGTGAAGGTTGGTCTTTGCTTGTGTACATACTTCTTGGACTATCCTTCCCTCAAAATTCCCACCCAGTCTAGAGAGGAGGCATCCATAGTAACTATCCTTGCCAGATGAGGTAAAATAAAGGAGCAGTTGAACAGAAGATTTGGTGAGACCAACCACCAGTTCAGATGTCTGTTGCAGGATGGTGTTATTTAGACTGTGTAACACAGAACGTCTGACAACTATGACCACTAGGTGGAGAGTAATCACTGCAGAATCCTCATGTGATGGTGGACATGAAAGAACATTATCAGGGAGGGTGCCATAAGTCATCACACTTTTAAAATTATTGCTGCTGGAGGAGAATGTTGTTACATTAAATGGAGCACCACAGATCTGGTAGCTTGCACCCTTTCTGCTGGAAGATTTGCCAAGCAATTTCTTGCATTTATACAGCAACTAGTTAACCTAGATGTAGCTAAAGGAAGAGGCATGATTTTTCAAGATTAGATCTACCTAAGGATAGGCAGAGCTGTAAAATCTAGTATATGGTTGAAAGTAGACTGCAACTACTTCCATACATCTGGTAAGCACCAGGAGGGCTGTGGTGAGATGAAAGGGCATTTTTGGCCTCTTCGTACTAGTGGGTGTGGTGTCTGGAAGTGGTAACTCTGGAATGGGTTGGGGGAAGGAAAATGGGATGGTATTGTCTCTAGATATTATCTCTCTCACCCATTTGTCCTGCATACACATGTGAGTGGAGAGAAAGACACCCCACCCCCACTGTCTCTAGTGGTGGACAGTCAGGCAAGCTTTCAGGGCCACTGGTTCTGCTTTCTTGAGAAGGGACAGCAAAAACCCTGATTTTGCAGACCACTTCAATCTCCTGGTCTGTGTCCAATAAAGGGACAACTTCTGCTAGTCCTGTCAAAGGCTTGTTGGTGTTTCCTAAACCACAGGGACTTGTAAACCTTCTAATTCCTGTTGAATTGATGCTGTGGACTCTCAAATCATATGGTAGACATCAATTTCCTACTTTTTTTTCTCCAAGAAAACTAAAGAAATGGTTCAAACTACTTTTCCTACTTTTTTTTCTACTACTGGTCGTGCCCTGTTGGACATCCAGACCAACAAATAATCACGTACCATACACTGTTTGTCCTACACCCTCCTGGGAAACCAAAGTACTACTTGAATATGAACTACAAGAAAACTAAAGAAAGTATGTCAAATGTGGTTCAATCTCCCTTCACATGTATATGATATCATTGACTAACTTGCTAGGTCTCTAGTGTGAACCCACCAGATTAGCCAGCAGCCATACCCCCCTCTGTTTTGCTTTCTTCTACTCTGAACCCCCCCCTTACCCACATTATCCCAGCCTTTCTGTAGCTATACTTCCTTCTAGCTTTCTTTTCTGATTTTTCTTAGTACTTCCAGCCTTCTCCTGTCTCCATTCTGTGCAATTTCCGGTTTAACCACTAGATGGCAGTCTTTACCTGCCTCTAATGCCTTTCTCTCACTATTTCTTTACTTATAGGATTAAAACCCTTAGATTTTCACTCTCCTCTTCTTCTTCTCTCATATCCTAGGCTGCATTCTTCCTAAAGCCCCTCAACTTGCTTTACAAACTTCTACAAAACCCTTCCTCTACCACCCCTGCTTACCTTAATATATATTTACTTTCAACTATACAGATTTTTTTTTCACCATCCTGCTGTGTCTGTCCTTCAGGTCTAGCCCTGATACCCCACATAGACTGCACCAGCTGTATTATCCCCTTTTTTTCTTTAGTTTACTGCCTCCATCTTCCCCACTACCTATTTGCTTCCTGCCTTATACAACCTTAGAATCTGTTCTAAACCTCTAATTCGTCTCTGCTCAGTCTTCCGGTCAATCTCTGCTTTCTGCTACTCCTCCCCCTTGCCTTACTACTGCTTTCTCCACTTACTCCTCCCCCCTTCCATACTACATCCGCCCCAAACCTATCATAGGGAACCAGTTCCTGGAGGTGCCATTTTTAAATCCCCTGCTCTGCGTGTGGCTGCTGAGCATCCCTGGCCTCCATCTTCTATCTGCAGTATAAGTGTGCTTTTGTGTTACAAATGGTGTAGATTTTCTCTCTGTATAGCCAATGTTTTATGTCTTGAATCAACTGTTGTTTTTTGTAGATTGTCTAGTAGATTTTCTCTCTGTATAGCCAATGTTTTATGTCTTGAATCACTGTTGTTTCTTGTAGCAAAGCATTGTGATTGCTCTCACTCACAGGCTATCATATTGCTTATTTTTGTTCTACTTGCTCCTTATGTCGCATTTCGTGCATCTGCAAAGGCCCTTCAGATTCTAGGAACCTTAACTGTGCCACCAAACACCTGGTGTTGGCATCGCTTGCTCAGCCTGCAATAGTAACCTCTTATTAGCCTAACAGCAGTGCCCCGCTACTACTATTGCTATCCCTGGCACTTGCAGAATGCTCATATTGCTTGTTCATAGCCAGCGGGGAACACCTTTGCTCCTCTGCACACTTTCAACATGTAATTGTGCTTATCTGTACAGTTATTGGCTCAGGCTCCCTACTGATAACCTCAAATAAGTGTTAATCTGCTACACTATCTGCGCTGATGATTTAAGTTCGCTCTTGCACTTCCAATCCGCAATAGCGTGTTTTCTAAACACTTGTGCAGCATATAACCATACTATGACGCGGTTTTACCGCCTAACTCAAATACATGGGAACTAAACACTAATTTAATGTGCTTGTATCCTTTGGATCCCTCAGCAGAGCATGCCAAGTGTACGGCCTACCCGCCTTCGACCTTGTGTCTCTGCTATCCCAGGTGCGACTGAACAAACTGCTTTTCTAAGCCAAAATGCTGTAAGTAAGAAAAGCTATACACTTATTGCTGTGCTTGCCTGTTACTAATGCTTATGTGTTAGACCTGACCATGAGTTCCTCCATGTTAATGGTCACATTCTTTGGCGCTCCTCTAATACTAATGGCAGTGCGCACTTAACTGCAAAAGTGTCTATGTACTTCCTCAGTGTCTAGTCACAGTCCTTCTTAGCTCCTGAGAACAGTATACCTTTGTCAAATAAGCAGTTACCCCCATCCTATTCTGCTTTCTAATTGAAACACTTTTGATCCAACTACAAAGGTTACTCATTTTATTTTATTTAGCCTGACACCATCTCTCTGGCAACAAAATACTGTGCTATGTTTCCATATGCGTCTCACTAGCTGCAATAGCAAAATTAGATTTTTAGTCAGTTCTATTTGCAATGCAGTCATCTGCAATGGAAAGGGAAATGTGCTCATGTTTTTGTGCCTAGTCTCCTAAAGGCATTCTACCTGAAGCTGATAACTAGCCAATAAACTTTAACTGTAAATGCTTTATTGTTATTTTATAAATGATTACTCTCTAACTGTAAAATATATTGTCTAAATTAAGCTGCATTGTTAACTAAAGAATATGCATGTCTCTGTGCCTGCAAAATCTCATATTAGCTGGCTTGCTTAATTGTTAAAGTAGATTGTTCATGTAGTTGTGCCTAGTTTTAGAAGAACTTCCACCTGTTGTTATCATTGTTTTGAACCAGCTAAAGTGCATTGGTCTTAATTTGTTGATTAACCTACATCTCTCATGTTATTCACCTTGGGTTCTTTTTAACAAGCTTTCCCTTTATTTTTGTTTTTCTCCAGCGGTTCAAACTACTTTTCCTACTTTTTTTTCTACTACTGGTCGTGCCCTGTTGGATATCCAGACCAACAGATAATCACCTACCATACACTGTTTGTCCTACACCCTCCTGGGAAACCAAAGTACTACCTGAATTTGAACTCCAAGAAAACTAAAGAAAGTATGTCAGATGTGGTTCAATCTCCCTCCACATGTATATGATATTATTGACTAACTTACTACATCTCTAGTGTAAACCTGCCAGATTAGCCAGCAGCCATACCCTCTCTGCTTTGCTTTCTTCTACTCTGAACCCCCCTTACCCACGTTATCCCAGCCTTTCTGTAGCTATACTTCCTTCTAGCTTTCTTTTCTGATTTTTCAAAGTACTTCCAGCCTTCTCCTGTCATCTCCACTCTGTGCAGTTTCAGGTTTAACCACTAGATGGCAGTCTTTACCTGCCTCTAATGCCCTTCTCTCACTATTTCTTTACTTATAGAATTAAAACCCTTAGTTTTCCACTCTCCTGTTCTTCTTCTCTCATATCCTAGTCTGCATTCTTCCTAAAGCCTCTCAACTTGCTTTACAAACTTCTACAAAACCTTTCCTCTACCACCCCTGCTTACCTTCCTCTATACTTACTTTCAACTATACAGATTGTTTTTCTCACCATCCTGCTGTGTCTGTCCTTCAGGTCTGCCCTGCTCCATTCGCCCTGCGGGCTCACTCCGCTCCTCTACCCTACCCCCAATTCCCAACCACCCCCAGTACACTTACACTTATTCTAACCCTGTATTTCCTCTTCTTCCCCTAAGTCAATCCTATCTCTACACCTCCCCCACCTTGCATCCATCAATTAACTAATCCCTCCCACATCTGTATCCTCTACCTTCCTGTACTCTCAGCTACACTCATCTCTCTCTCACTTAAACACTCTATTATTCATCCAGCTACTTCCTCCAAACCTAACCTATTACAATCAAAATGACTCCTCCACTTCCACAGACTTTTATCATCTCCTCTATAAGCATGCTTTTTCTAACAACTATCTTCAATGCCACCTTTTATTCCTCCTACAAACGACCCCCTCCTTTTTGCCCACACCTCTTCTACTCTCCCCCATCCCCACTTCATTTCTTCCCACTTTCACAACATATCCCCTTCTCTAGTTCAACCTAACCCACTTCACTACTTTAACTAAAACTTCTAACCCACTCAATAAAACATTACACACTCAAAGTGAAACTGTGCTTCCCACAAACTACAAGTTGCAAACCAAAGGTCCTGCTGCCTTCTTCTTCTAATTGGCTTGTCCTAGCAAGAGATATTCACCCTAACCCTGGACCTAAGACTATTAACAATCATTCTCCCTCTATCTCTCCAAATTGTACCAACCACAAATACCTCAAACTAATTACCATCAACGCCCAGAGTGTTAGAAACAAAATAGCTCTCTTCCAAGCTTGGCTAAATCATACCCTACCAGATATAGTAGCAGTCTCAGAGACATGGCCACAACTCCACATTACTGACACTGAGATTCTACCTGCTGGCTTTCAAGCACTCAAATCTGACCGCCAAAACAAAAAAGGAGGGGGAGCAGCCTTAATCTATACTAGCCTTCTGAACCTCTGTCCTTACCAGAACCCCATTCCCCAGTTCAACAACGCTGAACTAGTTATAGGAATTCTCAAAATAAATAACTACAAAAGCATTTGTGTTATGGACATCTATATTCCCCCCAGAAATAATACTACCACTCTAGAAAACATTCTTCTATGGGCCTCAACTAACATCAAGCTTGAGACTTATATATTAGGGGATGTGAACACTGACTGGATCAAAATCAATAACAACAATTCCACCCTATCTATCAATCTATGAAATTTCTCTCAACTAACAAATGGCATTACCAGACCTAATAGAAACAACCCTCCAGGGTCCACTCTGGACTGGATCTTAGTCTTCCACCCTAACAAGATCTTACACTCTGGTATATTACCAGACTCCTTGAGTGACCATCTCCCAGCCTTCATTCTCTGAGCTACCCATTTCTCCCCTCACCAACAGCAATATACCCACACTCGTAATCTTACAAACTTTAGTCCTTCCATATTCTCTGAAACCCTTAAACTTACAAATTGGGACAACCTAAAAACTCTTCCACTAGATAAAGCCATAGACTTCTTCAATACAACCTTCCTAGACATCCTAAACACTCAAGTCCCACCAAGAGCAAAATGAATAAAACCCAACTCTGCCCCATGGCTAATGAAAGACACCAAATCACTTATGATACAAAGAGACAAAACCTGGAAACTTTACAACAAAAATAAACACCCTGTTACCCTTCTTAAATGCAAGCAACTCCGCAACCTAACCAAAAAGCATGTTATAAAAGATAAAACATCTTATTGCACTAAACTTCAGTCTACCCACTCCAAAAATCCTAGACAATTCTGGAACTCCATCAACTCTCTTTTACACCCTGGTACCAAAGGCAATCCCTGTAATGACAACAATAAAACTGACACTGAAGTTGCCACTCTTTTTAACTCCTTCTTTACCAGCACTATAGCTGAACTTACTAAGATCTTCCCCAAACACACCTCCTCCCATTCAATCCCAGTTCCCCTTCCTTTCCTCAACCCTCCACCCCCAATCCTACCCCCACTCTCAATACTCCCCCAATTTTGATTTACAATCCATCTCAACCTCCTACATCAAAAAGCTTCTTTCTGAACTTAAGCCATGCTCCAACGCCCCTGACAATATTCCCTCCCTCTTTCTAAAGATTGCCGCAGATGGTATTGCCACCCCCATCAGCATTCATATCAATAGGTCTATCTGGGAATCTTGTGTCCTCAAACTGTGGTGTGCTGCCTTTATCCTGCCCCTCCATAAAGGAGGCAAAAATAATAACATCTCTAACTTCTGCCCAATAGCCACTCTTTCCCCAATCTCAAAAATCCTCGAAAAATGTAGCCATCTCCAAATCATGCCCTTCCTCATCAATAACCATCTACTCACCCCTACCTAACACGGCTTCTGCCCTGGCCATAGTACAATAACTGCTCTCCTCTCTTTTTTTAGATACAGTAAACCATGCTCGTGACTTTGTAGAAATTGTCTCCACTGTCCTTCTAGATCTATCTAAGGCATTTGACACTGTATCGCATACCCACCTTCTGAACCACCTTTCTAACCTCAGTCTCTCTCAGAACTCCCTTACCTGGTTCAATAGTTATCTCTCTGACAGATCCCAGGCTGTGAAATGGCAAGCTGTTAACTCAACCTTCCTACCTACCCCAACCTGAGTTCCCCAGGGGTCCATACTCGGACCAATGTTCTTTAATGTATTTATCAATGACTTTCATGCTGCCATTCCTAATACCAAAATAGTGCAATACGCAGATTATTCCACTTTAGTCTGCTCTTAGTCTTCCAGAGCTCCAGGCAAAAACACAACAGGCCTTTACAACTACTGAGAAATGGATGCTTCAAAACCATCTCTCCCTTAATGCCAATAAATCCAAAATCCTTCTCTTCTCTCCCTCAAAAATTCTCCCATTTGACAGGAAATCCTTCAATATCATCACCCACAGAAACTCCACCATAGAAGTAGTCCCTTTTGTTAAACTTCTTGGGGTTACTACTGATGAACACCTGAAATTTGATACACATGTCCAACTAAATATTAAAAAAAAGATCAGAAGCTTGGTATGCTATACAGAAATGCTCACTTTCTCTCTCCATCTACAAGGCAAACTCTCATCTCCACCTACTTACTACCATCTCTACTTTATGGTGCCCCTCTTCTAACCAACTTTTCTACTACCATCACCTCAAAACTAGAAATCTGTTACAACAAAATCACTAAATTCGCTACTAAATCTAAACACTCCTCCCACCATTGCACCTCTCTCCGCATGCTAGGATAGAACTTCCTAACCACCTAGACTACCTCCAACTTACTACAGCCCACAAACTAATCTTTACACCTACTGCATGCCCTGCTCTAAGTAATATCTTACAATTCTACACCCTGCACAGACCCCTAAGATCTGCCCAACAAAATCTACTTTTGGTATATAAACCAAAACGTCCTCCTGGCCAGTTTCTCCTGTCGCATTCATTAGCCAAAAAATGTAACTCTCCCACCCCGACTAAGAACAACTACAAACTCTGAACACTTCAAATCCCAGCTCCATTCCTACCTCTCCCAAAATTGGAATTGGAATTGCATTTTTCCTACCTAATTCCACCCAATGTCTCTTATACATGTACCTTCCTCTTACCCCTACAACCTGCTGCTTCTTTTACATCTTCACCACTTGAATCTAACGTAAAATAAGTCCTAAGCCCTGATTGCTTATTATGTAAATATTGTACACAGATTTTTATCCCTACTCTCTCTCCCTATCCTTCTCTCTTTTACCTACATATAAGCCCAGTACTAAGGATTATACTATCTAGCCTAGAAGTGTTCCGACCTCTGTACCACTAAACTGCAGCCTCCTTCTCCACTGCTCAGCCAATTCTCAATGATTTCTCTAAAACCTTTCTCCAAACAACCTTCCCCTCTTTCTCTGTCACTCAACTTCCCCTCTCTGCTCTCACCTGAATCTTATATGCTCACATGCTAAACTTGGATCTTTTCACCTCTGTTTTTCTCCTCTTTTATACTAATCCTATGCTTCCTACTAACCTGCTTACTACTAACCTGAACGTCTCAGTCTTTTCAACTACCTACAGAAGTCTTTATAATTTGATAGCACTCTTTATCTTTTCCTGATTATCCTGCCACTTCTGTCTCATCCATGCACTGTAAATAGCTTTCTAATTCAATAATGCACAAATGCTATGAACTACATGCAAATGGCTCTCTATCTATGTATATATGTTATGAACTGTGCTCAGGTTGTCTAACTATGTACGTATGTTATGAACGGTGCTCAAGCTTTTCTTACTAAAATACTTTTGCCACTTCTGTTTCATCCATGCACTGTAAATAGCTCTCTAATCAATAATGTACAAATGCTATGAACTACATGCAAATGGCTCTCTATGTATATATGTTGTGAACTGTGCTCAGGTTGTCTAACTATGTACATATGTTATGAACAGTGCTCAAGCTTTTCATACTAAAATACTTTTTCCTGATTATCCTGCCACTTTTGTCTCATCCCTGCACTGTAAATACCTTTCTAATCTGCAATGTATGCATGCTATTCATCTAACTTTGTACATATGTTTTGAACCATGCTCAAGTTATTCTTGTTAATCCACTCATTTGCTCCTTTTCAATTGTTAGACCTCAAAATATAATTTTACATTTGTTTTCTAAAATGTATAACTCCATGCATAATTGTATAGTGTACATTTCTATGCTAGTTTTTAACTGTATGTAACACGGAGCTTTTCTCCCCAGACCTCCACTGAAAATGGGCCCCTTGGGCCCAGTGGACATCCCCGGTTATCAAACTGGAAATAAATAAATAAAATAAATACATTTTGCCATCCTATTCACACCATTTTTCTTTCATTGTAGGGAAAACAATGAGAAACCATCAAAGGGGGCACTGGCGAAGGACATCTAGAAATTGTTTATAAAGACACACAAGTGGAGTCAGGTGTGGCAGCACACCATGAGAATAGTACCTGTGGCTTTAACCACCCCATTAGCAGCACTGTGAAGCAGACACATGGAGAGGGTGGTGATATTCAACATCATTCTCAGTGTTGTCTCAACTTGTTTCTGAGAATCTTGCTGAGGAAATTTTCTCAAAGTATCTGTAGCCTGATGAGCTAGGTCCCACTGGAAGTGATTATATGTGCATCAGAAAGTTTAATTCCCTCAAAGCAAAGGTGCCCAAGGTGAAGGTTCATTTCCCCATTCTGTCTATCATCCTAGATTCTGTATTAGAAGAATGGGCAGCTGAAGAATCTTCTGAGAGCTCCTGTTGGTTTAATTTCTTCAAGTCTTTTGGTACTCTAATACCATAACAGAAATGGATTCCATTCTCAAGACAGGTTGTAATTAATGTTTATGATATTGGTATTGTTTCAATCTTTGATGATAGCCAAAAGTGCTCTTTGCAGCACCTGCAATATGCCCAAAATGAACTCCTTCTGCAATTCATACTGGGTTACATGTATTGGTCGCATATCTAAGTACAAATAAAGATTATTTTTTATTAGACCCATTGCTCCTACTACATTGCTCTAATTTCTGAAAGCAAATCATGATATTTTATGACTTTTTGCCTTTTTGTACATAATACACTATAATCACTAGGTGTAGCAATTTCAGTGATAAATACAACTTTTGACTTTTTTCATGGATTACTATCTCTGGTTTTCTTGCATCTATTTTTGAACTGTTGGTAATGAGAGATCTCATGTGATGTACACCATCATTCTCTATAATGCTTTGTGGTTTATGTTTCCAAAGCTTCTCAGCTACTTCTATATTGTAGTCTTTCCAAAATTTCTAGTGTAGCAGTCTTGTCACATTATTGTGTCTTTCAATGTACAGGCCCTCTGCCATGAGTCTGACACCGAGCAAAAAGATGTGTGACTGTTTCCAATTCTTTTTACAGAGCCTACATTGTCTGTTTCTCTCAGACTACACTCTCTTAGACTGACATTACTAAACTCTTGTCTTTTGGTTTCAACCCATTTCTCCTTAATCATTCCTGCATCAAATCTAGATCAACATAAGGTTGCTCCAGCAGATCTCTATACTTTATACTTGTCACTATATTTATGGCTTTTCCACATTTCTTTCCTTCTCATCTCATCCTTCTCCTTATATTCTTTCCTTGTTTTTGGCAATACAGTTGCTGTCTGATTTTTGTCTTCTTCTAGTATGGTTTCCATTCCAGCTTGACACCAAAATGAGTCTGCTAAACTAAGAAAAGAGATTATCTTAGACTTCCTCTCCTCACGTTTTAAAACTCCCCCTGCTCAAGATCCCTTATATCACACTGCTGTCCCAGATTGGTATTTTCTTGGTACTGCAACTTTTCCACTTTAAACATTGCCTTAGCACATTTATGAAGACCAAATGCCTTTTACATATAATCTAAGAAAGTTTTAACCAGTTGCAGTTTTGCTTTCAACTCCTCATTCGATGATCTACACAGCTTTAAGTCATCCATAAAAAACAGACGAGAAGTTGTTAAGCAAGGTTGTTTTCCGGCAGCCAAATAGTAACCATGAACTTACCTGTTAAATAAACAGCTTAATGGGTTAATGGCAAGGCAAAACAATTACAGTGATAAAAAATTACCCTGGAATATCCCCATCTGAACTTTTATTTCTGGGATAATAATTCAACCTTTGTTATGGCTTAACTGCAAAGTGGCTTGTCACTGTTATGATCACTATAGTGTAACTGACAAATGCAGGCTGTATCTTATAAATCTGTAAACACTCTATGAATGTGGGATGCTGTCAAAATTTTTAATCTATTCATGTCACACTAGATTATTTTGTTTTACAATTCTCTATTATGGCTTTTTAGCAACAAATGATTCTTTGTTCCATATGACATTCTTTTACCATTTTGTTCTACTGCCATGACTGAGTTTTTTCCTAAATGACTACAAACTTTGTCTGCATCAGTTCCAGTATATAGTTTGTACATCGTTGGAAGGCTAGTTTTGATCTATAGTTTTTAGGATTGCTTACACTTTCACTCTTAAGGAGGAGTATTGTTTATTGTTGTTAACCAGGTTGATGTCTGTTCAGGACGTGCATACAAGTTAATTCCTAGTAAAAGCTAAATCTTTGTGTAAAGATGCTAATATTTTTAGCCAGAAGTTAGATACTGCATCTTGGCCTGGGGGTTTCTAATTAGCAGCTTTTCTTAAGTTTGTTTCAAACTCTCTGGCCGTTACCTCATGCCATTTCATGTCCTATACTTTTGAAATCCTTACTGTTTCCTTTAATTTTTCTATCCTTTCAGCATCTTTGTTATATTTCACACAATCTTCATAAATATTTCTGCAAAATGTATTTCTTTTGGTGGTATTTCTACTCCTTTTGCTTTGTTTCTCAGTTCTCTATAAATCTTTTTTTTGGGTCATCAGTGAATTGTTTATTCTGTACTTTTTCTTTATATTTATCTGCATATCTCCTAAGTTTTTCTGCCTGTGCTGATATCTTTAATTTATTAGTTGCAACAGAGTATGACAGATCCTGGTGTGTTCTGATACTGTGTGTTGCTTTTACCAAGTTTCTTTTTCTAAGTATTTTTGTTGATCTGTTCCTTCTTCCATATTCTTCGAACAGTGACATTTCTTGTCTTAATTGCTTTATAGCTCTCTATTTAATGCTTCCATGTTGGCATTTTATTTCTTCCCTTCCTTTTCCTTGTTGTTCGATGCTTTTGTGGTAAGACTTTAGCTGCTATTAATTTAGCTGCACAGCAATATATTATTATATAGATATATTAAGATCAATGAAAGAAACAGAGAAACAAGATTGCAGAAGGTCAATAAAGCCCCACAATTCAGAAGTCTGATAAAACAAATGAACACAGTAATTAGGACTGTCCATAGATATCCATGCAATATGACAGAAGTAAACAGGATATATTACTGTGCAGTTAAATTAATAACTGATAAAGTTCTACCACAAGATCACAGGGTAGTGAGGAAAAGGAAGGGGAGAAATTGAATACCATCATGGACATATCGAACAGAGAAAACTATAAAGCAATTAAGACAAGAAGTGTCACTGTTAAAAGACTATAGACGAGGGAATAGATCAACAAAAATACTAAGAAAGATAGATGTGATAAAAGCAATGCACAGTATTAGAAGAGACCAGGATCTATTATGCACTATCACAAATAAACTAAAAATTTCAGCACAGGTGGAAAACTTAGAAGATACGAAGATAAATATAAAGGAAAAGTACAAAATAAGCAATTTATTGATGACCAAAAAGGTTTTATAGAGAACTGGGAAACAAGGTAAAAGGAACTGAAAGACTGCCAAAAAATAGAAGAAATAGATACATTTTGGAGAAGTATCTATGAAGATCCTGTGGAACAAAACAAAGATGCTAAATGGATAGAAGTAAAAGAAAGAATAAGAAGTTTAAAGGTACAGGATATGAAATGGGATGAAGTAACAGAAAGATTGAAAAAAGTTATGAAAAGCCTCTAATTGGAAAACCTCAGGTCCAGAAGCAATACCTAACTTTTGGTTAAAAGTATTAACATCTTTGCAAGAAGATTTAGCCATGAGTAAGAACTATTTATATGCACAGACATCAACCTGGCTAACAACAGGAAAAATAATGCTCCCACTTAAGAGTGAACCTGCAAGCTACCCTAAAAATTATAGACCAATAACTTGCCTTCTGACGATGTCTAAACTATACATGGGAATTGATGCAGACAGAGTTTATAGTCATTTAGAAGAAAACTCAATTATGGCAGTAGAACAAAAGGACAATAAAAAAAAGTTATATGGAACAAAGGATCATTTGTTGCTAAATAACATCATACTGGAGAACTGTAAAAAAGGGAAGAATCTATGTATGGCATGGATTGACTACAAAAAAAAACATTTGATAGTATCCCACATTCATGGATAAAAGAGTGCTTAAAAATGTATAAGATACACCCTACACTGATTGACTACATTACAGTGACCATGAAACAGTGGCAGACCACTTTGCGATTAAGCCATGATAAAGGAGAAATTATTATCCCAGGGATAAAAATTCAAAGGGGAATATTCCAGGGTGACTCTTTCACCATTGCTAATCTGCCTTGCCCTTAACCCATTAAGCTGTTTACTTAACAGCTTAGACCAAGGCTATAATTTGGCTCCTAGAAAACAACAAATTTTAAGACTTCTCATCTTCTCTTTGCCGATGATCTAAAACTGTATAGCTCATCAAATGAGGAACTGGAAGCACAACTGTAGGTATTTAAAACTGTTTCAGATGATTTAAGAATGTAATTTGGTCTTGATAAATGTGCAATAGCAACCTTGAAAGCAGGAGAACTGCAGCACCAGGAAAATATCAGTTTTGGACAAGAATGTGATATAAAAGAACTTGAGCAAGACAGCATGTATATATATTTGGGAACTGATGAAGGCTCAACAATGAAACATGAACAAATGCAAATAAAACTTAGTAAGGAATACTTTAGAAAATTTAAATTAATCTTGAAAACAGCGTTGACATCTAGGAATAAAATCCAAGCTATAAACCAATTTGCTCTTCCTATCCTAATTTACAGTTTTGGAGTGATTGACTGGCACCAAAACGTGTTGGATAGATTAGATAGGAAAACAAGAAGGATGCTTCATGCTCACCAAACGATTTATAAAAATCAGTGTATATCAAGATTATATATTCTCCATTCCAAAGGAGGGATGGGCCTCCTTGAAAATGATTACATGTATAGATCTGCAATTGTGGGACTCCACACATATCTGCTAATCTCACAAGACCCAAACACAGTGAAAGTTTTGAAACATGAGGGGACTAAATCTAAGATGATTTCTCTGCTTAATCTAGCAGAAGAATATCTGCGTCAAGCAGGAATGGAAATCAAACCAGACGTAGATAAAAATCAGGCAGCTACTGAATGTGCCAACAAACAAAAGAAAGAATATAAGGTGAAGAACCAGATGAGAAGTCAAGAAATGTGGAAAATGCATAAATATAGATGCAAGTATAGAAAACTTCTGGAAGAACCTCATGTTGATCAGGAATGAATGGTTAAGGAGAGGCGAATTCAAACCAAGAGATGAAAGATTAATATTGGTGGCCCAGAATAGTGGGCTGCATACCCACTGGTTTGCAAAGTCCAATGAACATGTGGGAAAAACAGACAAATGTAGGTTTTGTAAAACTGAACTGGAAACAGTTGCACACTTTGTTGCTGGTTGTGATATATCAATGGCAGAAGGACTGTATACTGAAAGGTGAGTGTTGCACTGGGGATTGTGCAAACATTATGATATTGAAGTGGCTGAAAAACACTGGAAATATGAGCCACAAAGCATCATAGAAAATAATAAAGTTTATATCACATGAGATCGCCCATTACTAGCAGTTCAAAAGATAGATGCTAGAAAAACCTGATATATTGGTCCATGAAAAGAAGACAAAAGTAGCACTGATCATTGAAATCGCCACACCCAGTGACCACAGTGTGCTGCATACAGAGAGACACAAAGTCATAAAATATCAGGATCTGCAGGCATAAATGAGAGCAATGTGGAAGAAAGATACTCAGATAGTTTCAATAGTAGTAGGAGCAATGGGTCTTATAAAAAAGAATCGACAATCGTACTTAAGATACGTTACCAATCCATGCAATCCCATAAGAATTGCAGAAGAAGTCATTACTGGGCACATTGCGGGTGCTGCGAACAGCACTTTTGGCTGACATCAAAGACTGAAACAATACTAATTTCATGAACTTTAATCGTACTTTGACTTAGGAATGGGGTCCATTCCCGACATGGTATTAGAAACCCATAAGATTTGGAGAAAAGAAGAGAGAAACAATATTATATCCTATTTACTTCTGTTATATCACATTAATTTCTGTAAATATTCAATTACTGTGTTTATCGGTTTTATCAGACTTATAGCATTTATTTTCTGTAATTTATTTCTTTCATCAATATTAATATGTCTGTATTAAATCAAGCCACTCTTCCCCTTAGATCATGCTCTTCTAAACTGTGGGCATATTCTTTGCTCTCTATTTCCTGCAGGTATTCTAAGAAAGTTCCTGAACATCTTCCTGTGACATATCCTCTTCAACTGCATCCTGCGTCACCTGCTGCTCCTTCATATGAGAACGCATTGGCCCATCACTAAGCAACATTGCCTGTGTCAGAGACGCCACCATTTCCTGCCCCTTCCCTTGCTGAGCAACTTCAGCTGAACATTTGTACTGGCTTCCTACTAGAAGCTTCAGAGCATCAATATATTGTAAGTCATTAGATGCCTCCCATTCTGTTTCTCCTTAGTTCGGTGACTCATTGTTCCATCATGCTGTGATATTACCTGTGTTAGATTTTCTACACTAAATCATTCACTTTGCAGGTAATCCATAACTTGAATTTCTATTTCTTTAACTTCTCCATTACTAATCCTCTTTTCCCCTTTATTTTCTTGTTTTTTTGTATTACGAACCCTTCCATAGCCAGGTGCCTTTGCCCATATTTCTCTTCAAATATCTCTTTAGCATTGATTAGTTTTGCTTTCTCTTTTGTATAAACACTGCACCATATCAAATGTTGTTTTCTTTCATATGTCCATATTTCCTCTTCAGATGTCTTCTGCTCCACCTGTTTCTCCTTAATTTGGGGACTTATTGTTCCATCATGGTATGACATTACCTGTCACTGTGGCTGCTACAGTGATCATGAGCCAACTGGGGGGCCCTTTGACCAGAATGTAGGCATAATATCTTGTCAGGCTTTCAGGGTATGGCTTGTATACTACCAGGTTCCTGCCATGCCCTCCTAGCAATTACGTCCATAAGACTGTAGCAGAGACCACCACAGATGTAGAGGGAGCAGAACCATATGCATCAAAGATCACTTACTCATCCAGTGAAAGCAGTTTGTTAGGCCAGGATACCCTCTGTCTCATTAGCTCAAGGAGTATGCATCTTCAGGAGAGGAATGTCGGGAAAGTACAGTTGTGTAAGTAAACTTACTATAACAGTAGATGTTAGAATGATCACTGTTGAAGTAGCCTAAGCTATTTTAGTTATAACAATATATCAAAGGATATAACAACCAGACAGCTTCCAAAGCTTCAGGGCACCTTCTAGGCACCTAAGCGGAGCAAACTAAAAAGACAGGTTTGGGTGCAAAGCCATTCACAGCCTTTATATCAATTGAGAAAAGGAGTCTGAGAGGATGGAGGGAGAGGCTACTGCAGCACTGATCATTCAAACATCTGTTATGGTAAGTTTACTTACACAGCTGTACTATGCTCTTCATACTGATCACTGCTGCAATAGCTTAAGCTATAAGGGTTGATTACCATACCTTAGAGTACCTGAGAGTTGGAAGGAGAAAGCTCTGGGAGCCCCTGAAAAATAGTCCTAATAAAGCTTGATTTAACCAACAGAAGGAACCTAGCTTGTAGTGCTTTGTGAAAGTGTGTACCGAGGACCAAGTTGCTGGTTCTAGAATACTTCCAATCTTTTCCAGAAAGACATAGATGAAGATAAGGTTCTGGTAGAATATGTCTTGACCCTGCCTGGCATCATTTTGTTGGGCCTGGAATAACAAAAAGTTATAGCCCAAGGCAACCATTTGGAAAAAGTGTGATTCATCACAGGTTGCCTTCTTACCTTTACAAGAAATGAACTGATCTGAAGTGCGAAATATTTAGTTCTGTCAAGATAGTACCTGATTGTCTGTGGGCATCGAAAGTATAAAGTATCCTTTCTCCCTCATTTTGGGGTTCAGGCCTTGCAACTCAGATTCTCTTCTTGCAGAGGTCAGAGCAGCCAGTAAAACTTCTTTCCATATTTAGAATCTCAAGTCAGCAAGATAAGCTGGTTCAAATGGAGCAAGTGTTAGCCTCTTTAACAGAAAATTAAGATCCCAAGGAGGAACCACCAGTTTTCTTGGAGGTCTGTTATACAAAACCTTGTTCAAAAAAATTTTGACATAGGGAATGATTTGAAAGATGGGGATCCATGGGCAGACATGCTGAAATGGCTGAGAAATCATTTTTTTTTTTTACAATAAACACTTTTATTGAATTATCACTTGTGACATAGGCAAAAAATAAGTTATGTACTTACCATAACGTTCCATGTGAGTTGTTTTTCTTGCCTTTATTCTCACTGATGGGTTCAGAACTAATCCTCGGCTCCGACATGGCCGATAGCAAAGCTCAAGGTTTGCCAGTAGCTCGAGACCAAGCCCCTTATCACACAATGCACTGCTGGAATTACCTCAGATCTTGTTTGCTGTGAGTAACAGTATATATATATATATATATATATATATATATATATATATATATATATATATATACACTTTTATCCAAGGACACTTCTCGAAGGGGAAAAAGAAATATTGGATAACCAGGATGGTACCAGCCTCTAAGTCAACAGTCATCCAAGAGGGGGAAGGAGGGAGGGACGTGAGAATAAAGGCGAGATAAACAACTCACATAGAATGTTATGGTAAGTACATAACTTCTTTATGTGAAGTTGTTAAATCTCGCCATTTATTCTCCCTGATGGGTAGCGTCCCTAGCACCCTCAATCCTGGGTGGCTCATGGAAGTATGTTCTTCAGTACCGTGGAACCAAAGGTAGACCTGTCCCTTGAAGCCTTATCTACTTTGTAATGCATGATAAAGGTGTGAGGCTTAGACCAAGTGGCTGCAGCACAAATATTGTCAAGGGGCAATTTAGCTTGAAAAGCAGAAGACGTAGAGACGGCTCTGGTAGAATGAGCCTTAGGTTTATGTGTTAATGGCATGCTCGCATTTTCATAAACAAAGGATATACAATTGTACAACCATTTAGATAAGGTTGTTTTAGCCACTGGATTGCCTTTTCTGGCTTCTGAGAAGGATACAAAAAGTTGATCTGATTTTTAAATATCCTTAGTCCTGTCAAGATAAAATCTGAGCTATCTGTGTACATCATGTTTGTGCAGCATGTATTCCAATTTGCTAGAGTGGTTGGGAAAAAAGACTGGCAGCTCAATGACCTGATTGATATTTGACTCAGAACAGACTTTAGGTAAAAATGAGGGGTTTGTTCTGAGAGATACTCTATCAGTATGGAAAATCATGTAGGGTGGTCTGATAGATAATGCTTGAAGTTCTAACACTCTGCAGGCAGAAGTAATGGCCACAAGAAATATAGTTTTCCAGGATAAATATTTGAGATCACAAGAAGATGCTGGTTCAAAAGGGGGAAGAATAATTTGAGACAGCATAAAGTTTAAATTCCAGGGAGAATAGGGAATTTTGATAGGAGATCTCATATGAAGAACGCCTTTAAGAAAAGTCTTAGATAATTTATGGCCCATAACATTTGAGCCACCAAACCCAAGTTGAAAATTTGAGATGGCAGCTAACTGGACTCGAACTGTAGCAGCTGCTGCCCCTTCCTTAAAAATTTTTGTCAAGAATTCTAAAACAGATGATAGTGGAGCTCGGAAAGGGTGAATGTTTTGCATGTTGGCCCAAATTGAGAACCTTTTCCATTTACTGCCATATAAATTCCTGGTAGATGGCTTGTGAGAAGACAAGTGAATTTGTCTTGTATCTTCTGAAATTGAATGAAGCCTGGCAATTATAGGAAGTGGATTAGCCAAGCAGCCAGTTTCAGGGACTGCAGTGAAGGATGGAGGTCCGCTGACGAGTGCTTCAGAAGGTCCGGAACTGGGTCCAGGATCCATGGATCTTCCAACAGATGATGGTGGAGAAACAGGAACCAAATCTGTCAAGGCCAGTAGGGGGCTATGAGAATAACAATCCTTCCCAGCGATTTTGCTTTCTGTAAAAATCTGGGTATCAATGGAAAGGGTGGAAATGCATAAAGGAGACCCGGGGGCCAATCGTGTAAAAGTGCATCTCTCGGGGAATGAATGGGAGGTGGTATTAGGGCAAAGTAGCTTCTGCATTTTGAATTGATGTGGCTGGCAAAGAGGTCACAGCAAGGCTGGCCCCATTTGTGGAAAATCAACTCCGCAACCTGTTGTTTGAGAGACCACTCGTGAAGGAGCAATATCGCCCTGCTTAGCTTGTCTGCTATCACACTGGATTTCCCCGGGATGTGCGTTGCTAACAGAAAATGCTGGGACGACACAGCCCATTGCCAGACCCTGAGGGGGTAAGACTTGGTTCCGCCTTGCTTGTTCAAGTACCAGACTACTGACATGTTGTCCATCTGAATTGCAATAGTACCTAGAGGGAGACAGTCCTGAAAGTACTGCAACATCAGAAGTACCGCTCTCAACTCTAGAACATTGATATGCAGATGTGATTCTTGATCTGTCCATGTGCCTTGGGCAGTCTTTCCCTGAAAATGCCCCCCCCCCCACCCTATCAGGGAAGCATCCGTGGCCACAGTGGCTACTGGGGGGGGGGGGGCAAAGGGTCTTCCAATTGTGACATGAAGAGACGTCAACCACCACTGAAGGTCTCTCTTGCAAGAATCCGTGATGAGAATCATGTGGTGCATCGGTAGTTTCTAGTACGACCACTGAGCAAAGAGGAGCCATTGAAGAATTTGCATATGCATCCTTGCGAGTAGTATAGCCAGGATTGCTGCCACCATCAAACCTAGCACCTTCAATACCTCTGCTGCTGTAGCTTTGTTCTTTGACACCAGTGAGCTGATGTGTTGGCGGAAAAGTGAGACTTTTTCGACAGGAAGATGTAGAGTGGTAGTTGAGGTATCTAACTCTGCTCCTATAAAAACGGTAAGCTGTGATGGCGATAAGGCAGACTTTTCGAAGTTGATTGTAATGCCTAATTGATGGCAGAGTGTCAGAGTGTATTGTGTTGCCTGAGTCAATTGATGCCTGGTGGTAGTGGTGAGGAGCCAATCGTCCAGGTATAGAAACACCTGGAATCCTAGACGTCTCAGGTGAGCCGTGACCACTGCCATGCATTTGGTGAACACTGTGGGGGCTGTAGTGAGACCAAAGGGCAGGGCTCGAAACTGGTAATGATTGGCTCCCAGCCGGAAATGCAGATGATCTCTGGAGCGTCTGTTCATCTTTATGTGATAGTACACTTCCTTGAGATCTATGGAGCACATCCAATCGCCTTTCCCTAGAAAGGGAAGAATGCACTGAAGCGTGACCATTTGGAACTTCTCTTTCTTTATGAACTGGTTGGGTCTGCTGAGGTCCAAGATAGGTCTCCAGTCCCCTGTTTTCTTTGGTACCAAAAAGAATCTTGAGTAAGTTCCGAATCCAACTTTGTCTGCTGGGACTAGTTGGATGACTCTTTCTTTCTAGCAATCTGTGGACCTCTATGATTGCTTGTTCCCTGAGATTGGGTGAAACATCTGGGATTCTGTTTAGCCAGGCTTCTGGGTACAAAGACAAGTGACCCCTGACTGCCTCCAGAGCCGAACAGTCGGGCCCCCTTTCAGGTGCGCTGGTAGGGTTGACCAGAGAACTGACCCCTGTCACCCTGTTGCTGTGGACCCCCTCTGCCACGGGGGCGGCGTCTTCCGTTATAACCCCTCCTCTTCCTCTAGAAGGGGTTTCTCCACGTGTGTCCTGAAAGGCTCCCTGCGCTCTTCGGAACCACATTTTCCCACCCCTAGGGCCCTTGGGGTAGGGCCGAGTAGGGGTAGAAAAACAGACTCCAATGGCAGATAAGGTCTTGCCTTCCTGCTCACACCTGGTTAAAGTTTCCTTTACTTGGGCCCAAACAGTGATGAGCCATCGAATGGGGTATTAATAAAGGAAGACTTAAAGGGTTCCGCAAAGGAACAGAGATGCATCCAGGCTTGTCTTCGAAGAGCAATGCCTGAACTAGCGGGTCTACTTGAACCATCAGCTGCATAGGATATGAGACGCATGGACGAGTTTACCACTGAGTTTAGGGTAGCGAGCTGGGCATTGACTTTGTCAGCCACCCCTGCAGCTACCATACCCTGGAGAGTATCTCCTAGCTCTTTCAGGAGATCTCTTTGTAGTCTCGTAAAGTGGGTTAAGTAGTTCAGTTATCGCAGAGAAAAAGTCGCTGAACTAAACATGCGCTTCCCATATCTATCCATGACCCTAGAATCTCTGTTAGGAGGGTGGATAGATGTGGATGTCACAGACACTTCCTTTTTGGTGGCTGCAGCTACCACCATGGCATCAACAGGCACTCCCTTTTTCAAAAATGGCTTGTCCACTGGGGCAGACATGAATTTATTGGGTTTACGAGGAACAGGTTCCATGGCCTCCGGTGACTCCCATGCCTTACGAGAAATAAGTTCCATGAGCTCGTCGTAAGACAGAGACACCCAAGAAGTGGATGGCTGAGACCCAAAAGCCTTCAAGAGAACGGACTCATCCTCAGTAGGGGTCTTGGAATGCCAACTGCTCCGCTGACTAAGGATCTCTAGTATCTCTGCAAAGGAGATGTCCTCAGAGGGGGATCGAGAGGACCCTTCTGACTCATCTAAGTCCGTATCAGATGTCAGAGACTCCTGTGGGGAGTCTAAGTGCCTCCTCTTGCACAGTCTCTTCCTGGGCACCCCTTCAGTGGGGGGATCTGGGGAGGTCTCAGAAGAGCAGGGGATGCCCTGTGGGGGTACTTGAGGCACGGGGTCTCTACGCTTAGAGGGACCGGTAGATGAAGAAGCAGACACAGGAGCTTGAGGGGAGAGGGAAGGCTGAACTGATGCTGACGTTGTCTTTGGAGACAAAACTCTCCTCATAGCATCAAAGGCACCATGGCTCTGACGAGAAGGAATGGATGGACCCGAGAGTACCGTCCAATCCTCCTGCACCGAAACCCTGGGCTCCGAGCCCGAGGTAGGAGCCGAGCTCATCCGAGCCAAAGCCCCGAGAGGAAGAGTTGGCACCGACAAATCGGTTCGACTATCCTCTCCGGACCCGATGGGAGAGCGTCAGCTCCTAGAGTGCTCTGTCAGCGCCGAGGACATCCGAGTAGATGGAGCTGATAACACCAGTATGGGTATCGGCTCCAAGGGTTCGACAATCATCGGTTCAGTTTCTTTCGGCTCCAAGAGTCCAGTATGGCTCAGAGGAGGAGTAGACAAATCCGGTTCCATGGTCTTTGACACCGATGAGCTGGTCGGGGCCATCAACAATTTGGCAAGTCCTGGTGCCTGTAAAAGCTTCTGCACTAGCCGATCCATGTCCAAATCTGAAAGGCTGACTGAGGACTTAGCTGAATGCACTGAAGGTGCTGACTGGAGAAGAGGAGAAGAAGGAACTTCAGAGACCAGCTCCAATACCAAGAGCTGGCTCTGAATCAAAGGTACACTCGGTTCCAAGGTCTGTGGACCGATGACCATCCTTCTGAAATTTTTGCCTTTTTTGTCACTTTGTCTGAAGATTTGGATTTTGAGGATTTGGAGGATGTGCTAGTACCCTCATGGCTACTCAACACCTCAGAAAAAGATTGCTGTAGCAATCCCCAGTCTATTAGCTTCCTCCTTCTCTCCAAGAGGACTCTTGAAGAAAAGGAATGGCAAATACTGCAAGTGTCTTGGAGGTGTTTAGCCCTCGGACAGTAGACACAGTGAATGTGTCCGTCAGTGACGGACATTTTCTGCCCACAATCTGGGCATTTTTTGAATCCCGATTTAGGATGGGATTTCTCCTTTTCATCCGACATAGTTAAATAAAACAAAACAGTAAAGTGCAAAAAGTAAGACAGTAAAGTCCTTACTCACTTGTAAAGACCCAAAAAACAACTAAGCCCAATCTGGGCACTATCTGCAACAATATAATTATAGATTATAAATATAGGGCTAAAGAGGGCCACAGAGAAAAACCCTGACTTTTAGAAAGACTTAGAATAAATAGGGCTAAAGGCCCACACAAACCAACTAAGCCAACAGGGCACTAACTATTTAAAACTATTTAAAACTATAGATTATATTATGTAATTATCTAATACTAACACACAACTATCTTAGAAACAAAAAGGAAAGTTTTTTTCTTTATAAAACTTGCTGTTATTTTCCCACAAATGGTCCGAGCTAGCTGGATCACCGAGATCTCTCTTGCCACTGCAAACTAGATCTGAGGTAATTCCAGCAGTGCATTGTGGGATAAGGGGCTTGGTCTCGAGCTACTGGCAAAGCTTGAGCTTTGCTATCGGCCGTGTCGGAGCCGAGGATCAGCTCCGAACCCATCAGTGAGAATAAACGGCGAGATTTAACAACTTCACATTTTACATTTATATAAAATAACTCAAACTGTATTAAGTTCACATTTACAAACATTATACTTCACATACAGTGGATATAAAACATGTACACACCCCTGTTAAAATGCCAGGTTATTGTGATATAAAAAATGAGACCACACTAAATCATTTCAAAACTTTTCCCAACTTTAATGTGACCTATAACATGTACAATTCAAATGAAAAACAAACAAATCTGTTCGGGGAAAAATATAGAAAATAAAAAAATGTACAACACGCTAGTTGCATAAGTGTGTACACCCTTAAACTAATACTTTGTTGCATGTGCACACTCTTAAAATAATACTTTGTTGAAGCACCTTTTGATTTAATTACAGCATTCAGTCTTCTTGGGTAGGAGTCTATCAGCATGGCACATCTTGACTTAGTAGTATTTGCCCTTTCTTCCTTGCAAAAGTGCTCCAAATCTGTCAAATTGCGAGGGCATTTCTTGTGTACAGCCCTCTTCAGGTCACACAACAGATTTTCTATTGGATTTAGCTCTGGTCTCTGGCTGGGCCATTCCAAAACTTTAATTTTCTTCTGGTGAAGCCATTCATTTTATTGATTTGGATGTATGCTTTGGGTCATTGTCGTGTTGAAAGGTGAAATACTTCTTCATCTTCAGTTTTCTAGCAGATGCCTGAAGGTTTTGGGCCAAAAGTGACTGGTATTTGGAACTGTTCATAATTCCTTCCACCTTGACTAAGGTCCCAGTTCCAGCTGAAGAAAAGCAACCCCAAAGCATGATACTGCCACCACCATGCTTCACCGTAGGGATGGTGTTCTTTTGGTGATGCAAAGTGTTGTTTTTGCGCTAAACATACCTTTTGGAATTGTGGCCAAAAAGTTCAACCTTGGTCTCTTCAGACCATAATACATTTTCCCACAAGCTTTTGGGAGACTTGGTGTATTGTTTTGCAATTTTTAGCCAGGCCTGGATGTTTTTCTGTGTAAGAAAATGCTTCTGTCTTGGCAACCCTGCCCCATAGTCCAGACATATGGAGAATACGGTACTACATGTGACAACAATCTCCCGTATTCTCCATATGTCTTGCAACCCTACCCCATAGTCCAGACTTATGGAGAATATGGGAGATTGTTGTCACATGTAGTACCCAACCAGTACTTGACAGAAATTCCTGCAGTTCTTTCAATGTTGCTGTAGGTCTCTTGGCAGCCTCCCTGACTAGTTTTCATCTTGTCTTTTCATCAATTTTGGAGGGACATCCAGTTCTTTGCAACGTCACTGTCATCCCATATTTTCTCCACTTTTTGAAGACCGTCTTCAGTGTGTCCCATGGTATATCCAATGTTGTGGAAATGTTTTTGTACCCTTCTCCTGTCAAATGAGTAAATGTCAGGAAAATCCTAGTAGGGCAGCTGAACTTTATTTGGAGTTAATCAGAGTCTCTTTAATTGATGGCAGGTGTGTACCCAAGAAGACTGAATGTTGTAATTAAAACAAAAGGTGCTTCAACAAAGTATTAGTTTAAGGGTGTGCACACAGAACTAAGTATTAGTTTAAGGATGTGCACACTTATGTAACTAGCGTAGTGTACGTTTTTTACATTTTTTCCCCTAAAAGATTTATTTGTTTTTCAATTTAATTGTACAGGTTATACGTCACATTAAAAGTGGGAAAAGTTTTGAAATGATTTATTGTGGTATAATTTTTTTTATATCACAAAAATCTGGCATTTTAACAGGGGTGTGTGTACACTTTTTATATCCACTGTATATTGCTATATATCGGGTCTATATTAAATTATCAGAAAGACAGGTCAGCGAACAGCAGTCACATCGAAAATGCCATGCAGCAAACTGTTCACAGTGAGATCGCGGTACATTGAGGACTGGAAAATTTGCCCTTTCCTCACTGTAGTGCAATCTCAGAGTTGGTATATATAATTAGCAGGGGGGTGTGGGGGGCAGAGCCCCCCACAAGAGCAAATTCGCTCAATGGCATTTTCAATGTAAGTGCCTTTTGCGGACCTATCTTTTTGATAATATAATATAGATCCCTATATAGCATATAGCCTAAGCTACAGTACATAAATTATTCAATTCCTGCCCTTTTTGTTCAAAAGAAACATCTTCATTAAACCATCACTTACAACATAGGCAATCATACATTTATATAAATGAAAACAATCCACACCGACACAATCCTAGTTGAAAACATTTTATGTCACAAACCATAATGACACACTCCCAGTTGCAAACATTATACATCACTTATAATCTAACTAATCATTTTCAAACATTTCATAGCTCATTTAAGTCCTGCCTTCTTTTAAACCTCATTCCTCCCTGTATGTGTTTATTCTCATAATTCCAGTTTTTTTCCTGTGTAATATGCTCCTACCCTTTTCTAAAAAAACTCAATTCCAGTTGTTTTATCTATTTTACTATATTCACTGCTTCTAGTATAGTTGGTTTAGATTTTGATTAATAGTTGGTTTAGATTATGATTTCCATTTTCTGGTAATTGCTTTTTTGGCAGCCACCATAATTTGACACAGCAAGGCCTGACCATGTCTAGGCAATTCTGATTCTGTATAATAACTCAGTAAAATCATCTCCTCATCAAACCAATCTGCCAACCCACCATCTCTGAAACTGGATCCCGCAGGGAATCTTTCAAGTTCACCAACTCACCTCACTCCCAAAAATATGTTCCCAATTACCTCTTTCCTCCCTGTAATACCTCTAACATATGTTATCTCCCTGAGGAAAAATATTCTGGAGTCTATTTGGGGTTTAAAAATATCATTGTTAACATTTCCAAGCAAAAATCTTAAATCTTATAGATTTTGTTGCATATTTGGGAGACATGCATAAATCCTCTCATTCTTTCTTTGTGAATTGCTTATCCAATCTTTCTTCCCAATTCTTTCTAACATCCTCTTCTTGCAATATTTTATATGCTTTACTAATTATTCATTTTCTAATGGCAGCTTCTCTTTTAGATTCTACTTAAAACTCTACCAGTACTGGTCTTTCATTTAGGATCCCCCTATTTTTTTCTCTTTGTCCTTTCTCTTGATATCAATCCTTGATAGGGAAGGCAATCTCTAACCTGCAGTCCAAATAAATTCTTAGCGCCTTCCCATTCTATTACCTTTCTCTCTCTAGTTATTTGCTCCCAATACCTTGGTTCCTTTGCCAGTTTTCTCCAATAAATTCCAGCCCTCTCTTGCCATTGTCTATATCCCTAATTACAGTTATCCCTATTGGCAGAATCTCCTTTCTCCATTCCTGTGTTGACATGGTTCTTAGGAATGTTCTGCTACTTTACAAATATAATAGTCCGTATGATTATTATTATTCTCCTTAAAGGCCTGCATTCAAAATCCCAGTCTCTCCCTGTTTCTTGAGCTTCCCCCCATTTCATTATCATCCCTTTCTACTTTCAATTACAGTTTTCTGCTTGTGTGATGCATAGGAGCCTTAACTCTGTAGCTCTAAAATAAGCCTTCAAATCAGGGAATCCCAATCCGCCCTGTTTTATTGAAAGAATCAGCTTATCCCATTTGACTCTTTCTGTCTTCCCCTCCCAGATAACGTCCTTCAGCTCTTTATTAATTGTTATCCACAACTTCTCCTCTCGCTGATAAAAATATGCTTGACCTATGTATAAGACTAACAGGACTAAAACATTTTAACTGCTTGCACCTTACTATCCATATCCATATAACAAAGCTTTCATTTTTGTATTATCTTTTGTTCAGTCTCTTCCCACATATCCTTAGCTGCTACACCAAAATCATTTTAACCCATACTCCTAAATACTTAATTTTATCATGTTGCCAAAAATATGGATATTCCTGAACCAATTCATAAGCGAGTACTTAATTTACTGATACTGCCTTTGTTTTATCTTCATTAATTGTATATCCTGAAAAGATTTGAAACTGTCTCAAAATGTTCCACAATGCTGTAATGTCTTTTTCTTGTTTTGTCAGGTATAAAATAATATCATCTGCGTAGAGAGTCAGCTTTTCTTGACTACCATACCAATTATATCCTTAAATTTCAGAGTCTCTTATTTTCTTTGCCAGTGGTTCTAAACATAATGCAAATAACAAAGGGGAAAGAGGACACCCCTGCCTGGTTCCTCTGCTCCAGCAGAAATTATCAGAGAGGACCCCACCCACTTTAATTTTCACCTCCATATATCCTCCTAAACAATGTCATAATTTTTTCAGGAATTGCAAATGCTTCCATTGCCCTGCTCACAAAGTCCCAGTTTACTCTGTCAAATGCTTTCTCTGCATCAAGACCCACCAACAATAATGGTATTTTCATACATTCTGCTTCCCTCTGGATCATCAATGTTCTATTAATATTGTCAAATGTTTGCCCCCCCCCCCCCACGCACACTGCTCCATATCTATCAGTTTAGGCATTACATTTGTCATTCTTTCAGCCATTATACACAAGAATACTTTATAATCATGGTTTATTACTTAAATGGGCCTGCATAAAGCTGGATCTGATGGATTGTTACCCTCTTTAGGTATTACAGCTACCACTGCTGTCTTCCAGGATGTTGGTACTTTTCTTCCTCTTAAAATAGTTAAACAAAACCTTCGAGATCTTTATTAGTTTTTATTCCCCTCCTAGCTTCCAAACGTCCATAAGAATACCATCTACTCCTGGGGACTTTCCTGTAGATTGGTTATACATCACAATTTTTATCTCATCTGCTCCTATCCTAACTGTTAATAATTGAGCCTCATCTACCTCTAACCTTGGCATGTTTAATTCTTCCATAAACATTTCCATTTGTATCTTTTCTTGATTTCCATATGTCTCTGCTTTATACACACTTTCATAGAATTTCCAAAATATTTCTAATACATCTATAAGATCTCTTGTTACCTTCCTTGTTACACGCTCCCTAATCTTGGCGACAGCCCTTTCTACTTTCTCTTGCCTGAGGTGTTGTGCTAAAAGTTTTTGTACTCTAGTGTTGTTATAAAAAAAAAAAAAAACAGTTGCTTAACAGCAATCTTTCTAAACTCGTGTATATTATCGAGGTAATCCCTAATTTTTGCTTAGCGTTCTGCAGTTGATTCTCTTCTTGTTTGTGAGACTCCCCCGATTCTGCAATACTTTAACATTTGTCAGTCCCTCTAAATAATTCTTGTTACTACTTAACTATACCTCCCATTCTTTTATTTTTTACCCTATTTTTAAACTCCATCTTAATTTTATCCCACTCCCTAGCTATATTTTCAGAACTAATTTCTATCTTCTCGATTAGCTCATGAATAATCTCCACTAACTACTCTTTAAATTCCTCTCTTTTCAACAGATAGGTGTGAAAGAATTAGTGTCTCATTTTATTTTATTACCCTGTGTTTTTTAGTTATTATTGGCACATGATCTAAAGTAGTAATTGGGTACGTATCAAGACCTTCAATTAAATCCACATGTTCCTGTGAAATGTAAATTCTGTCTAGCCTAGCCCAGTTTTCATATCTTGAGGAATAATATGTACATTCACTCTGAACTATTACTGAATTTACATCATGTCAAATATTTTCATAAATTTCTTCAAAATTCTATCCTCCTTTGTTATACTTTCCCTTCTGAGCTCCCAGACACATCTTCACTGCTCAAATCAAATTCCAGTCTCCACTTATAGGTAATATTCCTTGCTGAAAACCATGCAGAAACATTCATTTCCAAGGAAAAAAAATGTATCTGTCTTCCAGGCCTTTTTGCATTAGGTTCTAGAGCAGAATTTTGACAGCTGATTTTTCAGCAAGGAGGCAGCAAGATCTGCTTGAGGAACTCCCCACAGATGGATCAAATCTTGGAAGACCCCCATGATCTAGTTTCCATGTGTGAGACTCCACCCTTTGTCTTGCTCAGCCTGTCTGCCACACAATTTTGCTGTGATGGAATGTAGGAAGCCTGCAGAGTGAGTTTGTGTTGTAAAGATATATCTCATTCTAACATGGCTAGTCTGCATAAGGGGGAAGACCTGGTTCCCCTTGCTTATGTACCGCATCACTTTGTTATTGTCCATAATTACTTGAAGTAGTCCTGGGGACCAAGAGTGATTCACAGAGAGTTGAGTGAATGATAAGGGCAAGCATCTCTTTAGTATTTATGCTCTTATGTCTGTCATTTTTGTCCCAGATACCTTCACTTCTATCCCAGTTGGCACTTCTCTCCAAGCAAAGTCTGAGGCATCTGTGGTGACTGACTGCTTTGGAGCTGGTGGGAAGAAAGGGAGACCTAGACTTGAGGGATATTTGATGTCTCTACCAAGTGATTTCTCATCTCACAAATCCATTAACTGGAATCTGAAAAGATAAAAAAACGTTATGTCTTACCATAATGTTCCATCTGTGTTGTTGATCTTCTTCCATTCGTCACTGATGGGTTCGGTTCTGAGCCCTCGGAACCAAGTCGACCTAATACCAAGCTTGTGCACACCAAAAACGCTCGAGCTAAGCTTCTACCCACAACGCCCTTCTTCCAGTTACCTCAGATTGAGTTTGCATGCAACATATAGAAGTAAAAGCAGAGGCCATTTCTGCGCAAAAATCCTGAAAACACCACAAGGACCCATAAGATCCACTAGGAGCCTTTGGTGGGGGACGGAGGGTGGGTTGTGATGAATGGAATAGATCAACAACACAGATGGAAGGTTATGGTAAGACATAACTTCTTTACCTGATGTTGTTAATCTTCTTCCCATTCATCACTGATGGGACAGAATCCTAAGCTACTTGAAACCCTGGGTGGCCCTTATGGAAGAACATTCCTGAGTACCATTGAGCCAAAGACCGCTCTTCCCCTGGAGACCATGTCCAATTTGTAATGTTTGATGAAAGTATGGGGTTTAGCCCAAAAGGCTGCTGCACAAATGTCGTCCATGGAAGCTCTGGAATTAAAAGCAACAGAAGTTGCAATGGCTCTCGTTGAATGAGCTTTGATATTAACAGGTTTAGGTTCATTAGCTTGAGAGTATGAAAAAGTAATACAATCTCTGAGCCATTCTGATAAGGAGACCTTTGATAAGGCACATCCTATTTTTGGTCCAGAGAAGTAGATGAAAAGTTGATCCGACTTGCGGAAAGATTTAGTCCTGTCTAAATAAATACGCAATTGTCTATGTACAGCCAGTGAGTGCAGACAGTATTCTCCTTTATTTGAATAATTTGGGAAAAACACTGGGTGCTCAATGGACTGGTTAACAGAGAAATCAGAAATTACTTTGGGGAGAAAAGAAGGATTTATACGAAGAGATACTCTGTCTTTATGAAAGATTAGATACAGACTCTTGATGTATAAGGGTTGTAGTTCCGAAATCCATCTAGCTGATGTGACTGCCACCAAAAAGAGAGATTTCCATGAAAGAAATTTAAAGTCACATTTTGTAGCAGGCTCAAAAGGGGGTAAAGAAAGAGACTGTAATACCAGAGAGAGATTCCATGTCTCTACAGGTCGTCTGATTTGGGGTCTGCTATAGAAAACTCTGAGAAAAGCCTTGCAAATACGGGTGGAGATAAGTGGAATGCCTTCTAGACCATTATGAAAATTGGAGATAGCTGCCAAGTGGACTCGAATAGTGGAAGCTGAAGCTCCATTGTCAAAAAACTCAGAAAGGTAGTGAAGTATAACAGAAGCAGGAGCTGAGAAGGGGTCTAGCATCTGTTTTCTAGACCAAAGAGTGAACCTTTTCCACTTATCTCTGTAGAGTTTTCTGGTGGATGGTTTATGGGAGACCAGAATAAAATCGCGAACAGGAGAGGAGAGGGATTCCTGCCTGGCGACTAACGGATGTGGAGAAACCAAGCTGTCAGCTTGAGAGTGGACAGATTTGGGGGAGTCAACCCTTGGGGGTGAGAGGTTAGGTCCTGATGAGTGTCCAGGATCCATGGAGGTTGTAATAGGTGAGGCCACAGAAAGGGGAACCACACCTGTCAAGGCCAGAATGGGGCAATGAGGATCACTTTGCATCTCAACCGAATTGCTTTCTTTAAAAAAAAAGAGGTACATAGAGGAGAACTGTGGGCCAGTCATGAGTCAAAGCATCTCTCGATGACTCCCCTTTTGGGGGAAAAGGGCAAAGAAGCTGCTGCATTTGTTGTTTGAGGGGGAAGCAAAAAGATCGCAGCAAGGCTGGCCCCAACAGCTGAAAATTTCTGCCGTCACATTCGGATTGAGAGACCACTCGTGTGGAAGGAGGATGCATCTGCTCAACCTGTCCAAAATCACGTTGGAGCTCCCCGGGATATGCGTTGCTATAAGAAAGCAGTTGGAAGCTATTGCCCAATGCCAAATTCTCATGGCCTCTCGACACAGGGGGCAGGATTTGGTCCCTCCTTGTTTGTTTATGTACCAGACTACCAACATATTGTCTGAATGGATTGCAATCGCTCCTGATAGAAGGAGCAGATGTAGTGCCTGCAATGCCAAAAGCACCGCTCCCAACTCCAGAACAATGATATGCAAGTTGGCCTCCAAGTTGGACCACGTGCCTTGGACTGTCTTTCCTGGAAAGTGGCCCACCCACCCTATCTGGGAAGCATCCGTGGTCACCGTGGCATTGGGTTGAGGGGTCTGGAAGGGGAGTCAACAAAGAATTTTGTCTGTCCACAAAAGAAGATCTTGCTTGCAGGAATTGGTGATGAGGATCTGTGAGTTTAGAGGGTGAAGGTTTGCCAACCACTGGGACAAAAGGAGCCATTGTAACAGTCTCATATGTAATCTTTCCAGAGGAACAATCAGAATGGCTGCAGCCATAGACCCCAGAGCCTGTAGAACTTCTCTTGTTGACACTTTTCTTTGACAGAGTATCACTTGTACCTGTAATCTTAACCTCTGAAGCCTGTGAGGTGGAAGAGAAACCAGGCTTGTTTGAATATTGAATACTGCTCCTATGAATTCCAATTGTTGGGTAGGGTGAAGATTGGATTTTTCCCACTGGACTGTGATGCCTAGAAACCCCGCCAGTGAGAGAGTGTAGCAGAGGGCCATGGTCAGAAGATGCTTGGTGGGGGCAGAGAGGAGCCAATCGTCTAAACATGGAAACAGCTGGAATCCCTGAAGTCTCAGATGAGCTGTTACCACTGCTAGGCATTTCGTGAACACTCTGGGGGCCGTCAAGAGACCGAATGGCAGGGTTCTCAACTGGTAATGATTGGCTCCCAGCCAAAAGTGAAGGAGACTCCTTTTTTGTTTGTCCATTTTGATGTGGTAATATGCATCCTGGAGATCTATTGAGCACATCCAAACATCCTCTTGTAGAAAAGGGAGAATGGATTGTATAGAGACCATGCGGAATTTGGTTTGAACCACTGACTTGTTTAGTTGGCTGAAATCCAAAATGGGTCTCCAGTCCCCGGTCTTTTTTGGCACCAAAAAGAATCTTGAGTAAAAACTGGATCTGCATTGGTCTGGGGTGACTGGTTGGATGACTCTTTTTTGACACAGCTTTCTTCTTATCCCTGAAGCCGCTTCTTCAGTTTGACTGGGTGGAACATCGGGAAGGTACTTTGAAGGTTTTGGGCGAGATATTAGAGGGATGTAATAGCCTCTGGAGATTATTCTCTGCACCCACCGATCATTTGTAATAGAGTGCCAGGCAGGTTGGTGCAGAAAAAAATTAGCCCCAACTGCTTCCAGAGGAAAGCAATCGGGCAATGCTTCAGGAGCATTGATAAGATCGTACGGAGAAAGAATCCCTGGAGTCTTGATTTTGGGGACCCCCTCTGTCCCTAAAGGGGCATCTTCCTCCATTGAAATGCCCTCTGTCTCTGGGGGAATCCTCACCATGTGCATTGCGGAAAGGGCCTTGAGATTTTTTATGCCATATTTTCCCACTCCTCTGGTTCCTGGAAAAAGAATGTTGAGGTTTGGAAAAATGCAGGCCAATGGCAGGCAAGGTCTTCCCAACCTGTTCGCACCTGGCCAGTGTGTCCTTCACTTTAGAACCTAACGAGGTGGGTGGTTCAATAGGGGCGTTCAAAATGGAGGACTTGAAGGAGTCTGCGAGGTCACAGATGCGCATTCAGGCATGGCGTCTCATGATTATGCCTGCACCCGCAGTTCTAGCTACTCCTTCAGTTGCATGGGAGAACAACCTCATGGACGAGTTGGAGATAGACTCAAGGGTGGTAATTTGAGAGGCAACCTTGTCACATGCCCCATCAACTTGACTCATGAGGGCTCCAGAAAGTTCGGAGATCAGATCTTTTTGGAGCCTCATAAAATGTGCCAAGTAATTCAAAGACCTGACTGCAAAGGTCTCTGAAGCAAAAACTCACTTCCCTAGTCTGTCCACAGCATGGGACTCTCTGTTGGGTGGGTGAACAGTAGGACTTTCCTCCGCAAGGTCCTGTTTCATGGCCGCCGCCACCACCATAGCATCTACTGGCAAGACTCTAGACCAGTGGGGATGCTCCTCTAGTGGAGAAAGAATCTTATCTGGTCTCCAGGGAATGGCCTCAATAGAATCAGGGTTCTTCCACGCATACTGCACAATGAGCTGGACTAACTCGTCAGCAGGTGCGGTCACCCAAGAAGTAGAAGGCCGAGAGCAGAAAGCCTGCAGGAAGACGGACTCCTTTGAGGAAGGATTGGAGGGCTTCCAGCCACCTCTCTGTTTCAAAATTTCCAGGATGTCTCTGAAGGAGACATCATCGGGGGGGTGACCATGGAGATCCTTCCCCATCATCGTAGTCTGTATCCTCTGTGAGAGACTCCTCAGGGGAGTCAAGGTGTTTCATCTTACATGCCTTCTTATGAGGGGGTTCTTCAGTGGGAATGTCTGAAGAAGACTCGGAAGGGAAATTACCCTGGACTGGGGTTTCCTGAGGCTTGTGCTCTTGGTGTCCTGGGGAGGTGGCCCATGGTAGCTGTAGTTCAGAGAGTGCAGGAGGGAGATCTGATGCAGGGAGAGCACTTCCAGAAGCAAGCACCCTCTCCATCACCTGGAAAGCTGGCCTGCCCGATGAGGAACGGCAGCCTAGAACCGAGTAAGACCATCTTGGAACTAGGGTCCCACCCTGCTCCGTGCGGCCCACTCCCGGGGATGGAGCCTCAAGCAAGATCAGGGCAAGTGTTGCCCTCGGGTTCGAGGATGGATCCAACAAAAAACTGGGAATCATGCTGGGAACCAAGGGTTTCACCCCCCAGCCATGAAACTGAGGAAGGGATGGTTCCATAGGAAATGAGGCCCAAAGGAGGGCCTTGAAGCCTCAGAGAGAGTCACTGTTGGGGCCAAGGAAAGGGTTCCCACCAAGGACGTCGGAGCTATGGGCCTCGGAACTGATGGATCTGAGGTAAGAGAATAAGTGGGAATCCTGGGAGCCTTAAACCCAAACCCTGAAGTGGGATGACTTTTAGGAATGTTTGTTATCCCTCTGGCTATCAACAGCTGGTCCAGCAGGCACACCACATCAAATTCAGAAATACTCCTGTTGGACCTTACAGACACTCCGGAAAGGGAGTCAGGAGGGTCCAGAAAAGGGCTATAAGCCTGGCTTAAGAATGGGTCCAATGAAGGGGAGTACTGGGTCTGTGGTGTTTGAATTGTTGGCACCGAAGATTCTAACTTGGGAACAGGCAATAGAGGGACTAACGGTGCTGAGAAAGGACTCAGTGCTGAAGAGATAGTTGGAGTAGAAGTCATTGGCCCCAAGAGGATCGTTGGAACTGACATCAATGCGGTAAGAGGTGAAGTCAGTGTCAAGACTATCGGAGGCAGTAAGGTCGGAGCCGTAGTGGTCACTATACTTGTCTGGTGCAGTAGATGTCGGTGCCAAAGGTGGCACCGACGGCTAAGTTTTTGCAATGTCCACAGAAGCAACTGGAGCTGAGCTCAGAACTGGAATATTCAGAGCTGAGGAAGTGATTATGTGCTCCATAGAAGACATGTGGGCCTTGTGTTTCTGGGACTTACCCTTATCACCAGCCGATGAAGAGGGATCGGAATGTGGACATTTTTTGTCCTTCACTGGAGGGGTTGAGAACTCCGACACAGAAAGGGCCTCTGAGAAAGGTGAGGTTAATAGGCCTTTCAAGATAAATTTGTTTTTCCTCTCATTCAGCGTCTGCTGACTAAAACTCAGGCAAATCTGGCAAGGAGGTTTCACAGAGAGGTGGGAAACCCCCAGACAATAAACACATTAATTTTGTAAGTCACTGTTGGGGAGTTTGCCATTGCAGGAAGTGCAATGTTTGAACCCCGAAGTCCCTTTTTTGTCAGACATATCCAACACACAGAAAGAAAACAAACAAATTACTGCCAGAAAGTATAAAACAGAGGCAGAAAAGAAAGATACCAATGATGGTATCAAACGGTACCTCAAAGGTAGGAGAGGGAGTTACCAATGATGGTAAAAAATACCCGATGGGTAGAGCCTAGATAGAAAAAAAGGGTAGAAAGAGAGTTAGATTAGAAAAGGTTTCAAAATACAGCAAAATGTATAAAAATATGACACTTAGCTGGAGAGCTCGGTGAAACGCTGCTATATGGCTGCGTGGCAAATGAGATCTGAGGTAACTGGAAGAAGGGCATTGTGGGTAGCAGCTTAGCTCAAGAGTTTTTGGTGTATGCGAGCTTGGTATTAGGCCAACTCGGTTCCGAGGGCTTGGAAACAAACCCATCAGTGATGAATGGGAAGAAGATTAACAACATCAGATTGAGTGTTAGTGATGGGATCAAACAGATTTCAGTTACCACTGTAGCTTTCTCATGCAGAGTCTTGCCAGAGGCATCATAGGAATCATAGCTGCCACGAGGCCCAGAATCCTGAGAAATTCCCTAGCAGTGATTGAAGTCTGAGTGGAAACCCCTGGAATAGATCTAAACATAGATCTATTTTTTCCTGTTGAAGAAAAGCTCTTTGTACTATTGTCTAACAGATGCCCCAGGAACAAAATCCCGTGTAATGGAGTCAAAAAAGTCTTTTTAATATTCTTCTGGAATCCCAACCTCCATAGGAGATTTCTCACCCAAGTGAGAGATTCCTGAAACTTTGAAAGATAAACATACCATCTAAATATGGAAAAATATGTATACCATGTAACTTGCATGTGCTATAACTGGAGCTAGACAATGTAAACACTCTTGGAGCATGTGGATAGCCCAAAGGGTAAGGCAGAGAACTGATAATGTGATCCAGAACCTAAAACCTTAAGAAACGTCTCATGTCTGGAAGGATGGGAATGCAGTGGTAAGCATCTTTTAAATATATGGTTACCAAAAATCTCAAATGAGAAAGAAGGGGCAACAAGTTGTGAAGTGAAAGCATTTTGAACTTGGGCAAAACTGTATGGTTTAGCTAGGAAAGGTCCATAACTGGTCTCCAGGCATTTTGCTTCTTTAGCATAAGAAACATTCTTGAATAAAAACCTCTTCCCCATTTGGAAGGGGAAGTGTTTCTATTATCCCCTAAGACAGCAAGTGCTGTAGGACAGGAGCGAGCAGAGGGGCTTGGTCTGGTGGCTGTGGAATTATTTATTTATATTTATTTACATTAATTTAATTCCCTGGAAAGGAGTGATTTCTTCCCACTGCTATTTGTATCCCTGCTGACTCAGACTCCAAACCCTTTTGTCTGAAACAATATTTTGCTAATGAGAAAAATGGCGAGTCAGTCTTTATGGAATGGATAAGGGACTGTCAGAGTTAGAGGGTGTGTGGGACAAGGCCCTGGAGGGTGTGTGGGGACAAGGCCCCTTACCAATCATTCTGACTTATTTCACTGTCCTTTGTATGGGGGGGGGGGTCCTGTTTTTTTTTTTTTTTGTAACTTCCTTTGTATTGCTTTTATAAACATCTGTTTAGTAGCATTTTGCTGAGACTGTTTTGTTTCTTGACAAAAGTGGAAGGGGAAGCAAGAAAAACCTTTGGAAATTTTAGAGAAGGGTTGAAAAATCTGAGAGATTCCCTGTTTCAGCTTACTCCTCACATCACATTTTTTTATAACCGCTGCAGCAAAGGGACCGAAAACTAAATCTCTACTCAAAGGTGAATTTAAAATCTCGTTTTTACATCCTGTGGGATTATTTGAGAATGCAGTCAGGCAAAACTCCACAACACAGTACCAGTGGCAACAGCCCTGGATGCAGTATCTAAAGAGTCATAAACATACCTTAAACAATGAGTAGTGACCTGAGAAATAGATGAAAGCAAACCAAACAAACCAGATTTTTCCTCAAAGGAATGACCTGTAGATAAAACACTAATCATACTTTTACAACAAGTAAGAATAAACTTTAACATATGACAATTCAAAATTCTTAAGATTAAAATTGCAGAGGCATACAATTTTTTTCCAGACTAATTGATTGTTTTACCCCATCCTAGTCAGATGAGGTAGAATAAGAAGTTATGTACCTACCATAATGTTCCATGTTAAGTTGTCTTCTTCTCGCCTTCTTTCTTGCTGGATGGGTTGGGAGCTGATCCTTGGCTCCGACTTGGCAATCTACTAAAGCTTGAGAGCTATTTACTGGCTCGAGGCCCTCCCTATATCCCACAATGCTAGGCGTCAGATCCCCAGATCTCGTTTGGCAGAGCTAACACCAAGGAAAGATTCAAGGACACCTTTCCAACCACAAGGAAAACTAGAGTACAAAGACAGAGGACACAATGTACATCAGAGTTGTCCAGAGAAAGAAGGCCCCAAAAGGGGACTCTTCTCGGTCTGTCCAGGCTAGGGGGATGGAGGGTGGGATGCAAGAAAGAAGGCGAGAAGAAGACAACTAACATGGAACGTTATGGTAGGTACATAACTTCTTAATGTTAAGTTGTCTATCTCACCTTCATTCTTGCTGGATGGGACAGCGTCCCTAGCACCTTAGTCCTGGGTGGCTCATCGGAACAGACTCTTGAGCACAGTGGAACGAAACTCAGCTCTATTCCTAGAGGCCACATCCAACTTATAATGCAAAATGAATGTATGAGGAGTGGCCCAAGTGGCTGCGGCACAAATAGATTCCATTGGTAGTCTTGCCTTGAAAGGCTACCGACGTAGCCAATGCTCTGGTGGAATGACCTTTAAGTTTAGCAGGGAGTTGTTTATGTCTGAGTTGATAAATCAAGGTAATAATGGAGGACAACCACCTGGATAAGGTTAATTTGGAAACTGGCCGTCCTTGTTTGCCCTCAGCACAGGATAGGAAAAGTTGGTCTGATTTTCTTATTTGCTTTGTCCTATCCAAGTAGAAACGTAATTGCCTGTGAACATCCAAGCGGTGCAAATTTTGTTCAGCTTTGTTCGAATAGTTAGGAAAACATATGGGCAAATCAATAGACTGATTCAGATTTGTTTCAGAGGGTATCTTTGGTAAAAACGAAGGATTAGGCCTAAGTGAAACTCTGTCCTTATGAAACACAAGATAAGGAGGACGAATACAGAGGGCTTGAAGTTCCGAAACTCTCCTAGCTGATGTGATGGCTACCAAAAAGAGAATCTTCCAGGAGAGCAATTTTAAGGAACAGGAAGCCGCTGGTTCAAAGGGGGGGGGGGAATCAAGGAAGCCAATATCAAGTTCAAGTCCCAAGGAGGCGGGGGATCCCTGACCGCGGGCCTAAGTAACAAAGTTCCTTTGAGAAAGGCCTTGCAAAGTTTGTGGGACATGATGCTGGTTTCTGACAGGCTAGCATGGAAATTTGCAATAGCAGCTAATTGGACCCTAATGGTGGCAGAGGAGGAACCAGCTTGAAAGAGTTCTGCTAAAAAATCTAAAACATGATGGACAGGGACTGTAAAAGGGTCAATATTCCTAGCCTCTGCCCAGAAGGAGAAACGTTTCCACTTACTAGCATAAGTCTTCCTAGTGGCAGATTTGTGCGAAGAAAGGATGATTTCATGCACCGGCTGAGAAATTAGCAGAAGCCTGGTTAAAGTTGGAAGTGGAGCAACCAAGCTGCAAGGTTGAGAGACTGAAGGGACTGGTGCAGCCCGCCCGACTGATGGACCAAGAGGTCTGGCACTGGTTCCAGATTCCACAGCTGCTCCATCAGGTGGCGATGCAGGAACGGGAACCAAACTTGTCGAGGCCAGTAAGGGGCAATGAGGATCATCCTGGATCCCAAAGTGGTTGCCTTCTGAATTAGCTTGGGAATTAGGGGAAAAGGTGGAAAAGCGTACAGAAGACCCCAGGGCCAATCGTGGACTAGAGTGTCTCTGGGGGAGTGGCCGGGAAGGGGGAAGAGAGTGAAGAAGTCGTCGCACTTGCTGTTGACAGGGGTTGCAAAACGGTCGCAGCAAGGTTGACCCCCATCTGCAGAAGATTTTGTCCGCTAGTAATTGATTGAGAGACCACTCGTTAGGCATACGAATAGCTCTGCTTAACCTGTCCGCTATGACGTTAGATCTCCCAGGGATGTGCGTTGTTGAGAGAAGATCGCCCACTGCCAGAGTCTGAGTGCTTCTCGACATAAGGGATAGGACTTGGTTCCGCCCTGCTTGTTGATGTACCACACTACAGATATATTGTCTGTCTGAATTGCAATAGTTCCGGTGGTATGAGAGTCCTGAAGAGCTTGCAACGCCAAAAGCACCACCCTCATCTCCAAGACATTTATGTGCAGATGGTACTCTAGAGGTTGCCAGGTGCCTTGGACAGTCCTGCCCTGAAAATGCGCCCCCCACCCGATCAGGGAGGCATCCCTGGTCACTGTGGCAACAGGAGGAGGAAGAACACACGGTCTGCCCTGGAGTATCAGAGGGGAGACCATCCACCAAGCTAGGTGGTCTTTGCATGATTGAGTGATTATTATCTTGTGAGACATTGGAAGCTGTTGAAAGGACCATTGAGTAAAAAGCATCCACTGAAGAAGCCGCATGTGAAAGCGAACCAGGGGAACTAGTATGACTGCTGCTGCCATGAGGCCCAAGGTCTTTAGTAGAACTCTGGCTTGAATCCTTTTGCACTGTAGTAAGACTTGCACATGTTGGCGGATTTCTGAAACTCTGTCAAGAGGAAGCCTTGCAGACAGATCTTTTGAATTTAAGATTGCTCCTATAAAGATAATAGACTGAGAAGGAGACAAGGCAAACTTTTCGAAATGTACTGATATACCTAGCTCGGTGCAAGTTTGGATGGTATAATCCCTGGCTCGTAGTAGTTGATGCCTGTTGGGAGCAGTGAGGAGCCAGTCGTCGAGATATGGAAACACCTGGAATCCTCGCTGTCTCATGTGAGCCGTAAGCACTGCCATGCATTTGGTGAACACCCTGGGGGCTGTAGTGAGACCAAAGGGCAGGGCCCTGAATTGATAGTGATTGGCTCCCAGCCAGAAGTGGAGAAACCTTCTGGAATGCCTGTTCATTTTGATATGGTAGTACGCATCCTGAAGATCTATGGAGCACATCCAATTGTCCTGACCTAAAAAGGGTAGAATGGACTGGAGCGTGACCATCCGGAACTTTGTTCTTTGAACAGACTTGTTTAGCCTGCTGAGATCCAAAATGGGTCTCCAGTCCCGTCTTTTTTGGCACCAAAAAGAACTTGGAGTAGATTCCGGATCCTAGCTGGTCTGCTGGGACTGGCTGGATGGCCCGTTTGTCTAGCAGTTTTGAAATTTCTAGTACTGCCTGTTCCCTTAGACCGGGTGGAACATCTGGAAGGGACTTGGTTGTTTATACCGGGGTGTGGACAAAGGGAATCTTGAAACCCTTGGTGTCTTGTGTGAGAAGTTGCCAGGCTTCTGGGTACAGTGACAATCTTCCCCCGACTGCCTCCAAAGGCGGACAGTCGGGCAGCCCCTCAGGAGTGCTGAAAGGGTTTGTCAGAGAACAATTCTCTGCTACCCTGATTCTACGGGCCCCCTCTGCCCCTCGGGCGGCGTCTATTATTGTTCCCTTCCTGCCCCTGGGGGGAAACTCACCATGTGTGTCAGGCACGACTCCCTGGGGTTTCCGAAACCACATTTTTACACTCTTCTGACCCTTGAGGTGTGGTCTAGAGGGAGTGGAAAAACGGACTCCCATGGCAGAGAGAGTCTTGCCTTCCTGCTCACACCTGGTAAGGGTATCTTTCACTTCTGGTCCAAACAGAGCCGAACCATCAAAAGGGGTATTGGTGAAGGATGCCTTAAAGGGGTCAGCAAAGTTGCATAACCGCATCCAGGCATGTCTTTTCAAAGCCACGCCTGTACCTGCAGCCCTACTCGCCCCATCGGTTGCATAAGAAATGAGCCGCATGGAGGAGTTGACAACAGAATTTAGGGTCGCCAGCTGGGACTTTATCTTGTCTTGAGCCCCCACAGCTAATGGATCCTGAAGGTTATCATCCAGTTCCTTAAGAAGATCCCTTTGGAGACGAGTGAAATGGCACAGATAATTCATCGACCGCATAGAGAAGGTCGCTGAGGAAAACACCTGCTTCCCATACCTGTCCATTTTCCTAGATTCTTTATTATGTGGATGGACAGGCACCGAAGGGTTAACTCCTTCTTTGTGGCTGCTGCAACCACCATGGCATCAACAGGGACACCTTTTGTCAAAAACTGCTTGTTGGGTGGGGCTGTAATAAATTTAGTGGGCCTACGGGGAGTTGGTTCCACTGTGTCTGGGGCAGACCACGCCTTTCCAGCCACCACTTCCATTAGTGGGTTGAAAGGCGGAGACACCCAGGAGGTGGAAGGGCGAGAACCAAATGCGTCCAGGTAGACCAACTCGTCCTCCGAAGGGTTAAGGGCAGTCCAGTTCGCCCTCTGCTTAAGGATTTCTAGGATGTCTGAAAAGGAGACATCCTCAGAAGGGGATCTTGGGGACCCTTCCGAATCCTCCACGTCGGTATAAGACGTGACTGACTCGGGGGAGTCGACATGTTTCCTCTTACATTTTCTCTTCTGGGGGGGCTCCTCCGAAGGATCAGGGGGGCCTCGGAAGAGGAAGATATGCCTAATGGGGTGACCTGGAGTGTTTGGTCTCCACGCTTGTGGTCAGGAGGGTGGACAGAGACCAATGTAGGCACCATGGGGGGAGGAGGAGCCAAAGGGGCTGATAGAGGGGCCAACTCAGGAGTCAACACACTCCTCATGACCTCGAAGGCGCCCCTGTCAGGCAGAGCAGAAGGTCCCCGCTCCGAGGAGAGGAGAACCCCCGTCGACACCGAGAGGAAAGGCTTCAAGGCCGATGTCGGGGCCGAGCTCCCCTGCACCGATGCTCCGAGAGGGAGAACAGGGTCAGACAAGGGTCCGATGCCACTCGCCCCCTCGGAGCCGACGAGGGAGTCTCGATGCCCAGATCCCCCCAAGGACGAAACCAAGGAAGAGATCGGAGCCGAACAGGGAGACGAAAGGTGTGGTATCGGCTCCAACGTCACCAAGATTCGAGCCGCAACTGGCTCCGGCTCCAAACACAGGAAGGGAGTCGGAGGAGGAACTGCTGTAGATACCAGAACAGCCACAGTCTGTTGAGATGGGCTGGTTAAAATTTTGGCCAGGGCCTGTGACTTAAGGAGTCTGCTGACCACCTTCTCTAGGTCATGATCAGATAGCCTGGAAGACCAAGATGAGTGGGACCTATGGCTTTTCCCAGATTGGAGTAATGGTGACCTCGGAGCCGAGCGAACCGATTCTAGCAAAGGGGACCTAGAACGTTTTCTGCTCGAAGACGGTTCCGACAGTAAAGTCGGAGCCAACTGAGGTCTAGAGGTGTCGGCTCCAGCCGGAGCCGATGAGGAGGCAGGTGCTCCACCAGGCAACAGCTCCGAACTGGGAGCCGATGGCTTGGCGGGCTTACAGGATTTACCCGATGAAGGCTAGGTCGGGGATCCTTCTGGCTTAAGTAAGTCTCTCAGGATGAGCTTGTTCCTATGCTCCTGAAGAACTCTCGGGCTGAAGGCATGGCAGACCAAGCAGGAGTCCTGCAGGTGTAGGGGGCCCAAGCAATAAACGCAAGAAGTGTGACCATCTGTCAGAGACATCTTATGATAACACGAATCACACTTCTTAAAACCTGAGACTTTGGTATCCTTAGACATGATGGATACCAAAGAAAAAAGTCACTAGTGCTTAAACACACAGAACAACACACACACGCACTAGTTAAGCTAACAAATTTAAACAATTACACAGCTAACTATATATATATATATATATATATATATATATATATATATATATATATATATATATATATATATATATACAAGTCTACAACTGTAATAAAGTAAAAGAGCTAACACTACCCTATAATACAAGGAAAGGGAGGGGAGATTAGCCACTGAGAAAAAAAGGGGGGGAACGGAAGAAACTCTCTAACTAAAACGAGTTTCTAAGAGGGAATATTAGGGAGTAAACCGAGAGTAAACTAACCGGGAAGTTATAAATATAAGAAAAGTTATCGAGAAAAACTAAAGTTAACTTTTAATATATATATATATATATATATATATATATATATATATATATATATATATATATATATATATGTATATATATAAATATCTATATAAAAAGATTAATACGACCTGGAGCCAAGTAAATCGCAACCTCGTAGCTGAAGCAGCAAACGAGATCTGGGGATCTGACGCCTAGCATTGTGGGATATAGGGAAGGCCTCGAGCCAGTAAATAGCTCTCGAGCTTTAGTAGATTGCAGAGTCAGAGCCGAGGATCGGCTCCGAACCCATCCAGCAAGAATGAAGGCGAGATAGACAACTTAACATTCAGAGTTAAAATGCTTTGTATCGGCTGGATTGAATAAAGCTATTGCTGCAAGGTTAGGTCAGGGATGAGTGTATAGAAATTTGAAAGAGTGAGGAACTTTGCACCTTCTATCTGCTTTCTTAGGTGCAGAAGGTTGGCTATTAGTGAAATCACAGGATGTGACAAAGACATCCACCAATACTGGCAGCACAGAAAGGATGGGATGAGGTTCTCACAATTCAAGTTATAACATTTCATAGTATTTTCTAAGGGACTGAGAAATGTCAGTGTTCTCACACTGAAAACGCTGACATGTTCTGGAAACAGTCTTACAGGAACAGACTACACGACAGGGAGGTTCAGATAACATGCTTTCCCCTGAATCAAAATCTTGAGAAGAAAGATAATACAGTCACATCACACTCCTCTCCACATTTATTTTCTTAAATCTCTTCAGGAAAAGGGGAATCTCTATTTTTCTTACCAAAAACCATCTCACAAGAAGGGTCAATAGTCTGTACAAGACACTGATACAGACTTACTAAACTATTCCCATCCAGTGAAACTGGAGCAAGAGAAGTTATATGCTTAGCTTTCTGTTTTTTTTTTGACAGGAAAATCAGGGAAAACAAGATTTTTCGGAACAGCAACAGCTTCCACAGGGATGGGCACAACATTCTGATTAAGCAGGTGGACCTTTCTTGCCCCCTCTCCAAACACTGACAAAAGTGGTTCTCCTTTGACCACTAAGGGGACCCCAACAGCTGCAGAAGATGTGGCCACCCCCCCCCCATCAATAGTGGCAGCATGGATGGATGACACCAGAGGGATCCAGGAAAAAGATGAGTGGTCTGAGGAAACAGGTTTGTCCAAAGCAGTGTAACCTACCTGCAGCTGAGACTAACTTCTAGTCTGCTGTCATGGCAAAGACTGTTTAGTTAACTTTATCTTTTTGTGAGTGGAAGAAAAAACAGCTGTGGGACTGGTACCTAGTTCCATGGTCAAGACAAAAATGGGCCCTCTTTCTCAGGGAAACTAAGCAGCACAAGGCATTAAGAATTCACATGGAAGGTGCCCTAAATCTTTGGAAACTGGCCTGCTGCTATATTCTATGCAGGATATAACCCATACAGCTTAGGCTACTGCAGCAGTGATTAGTATGAAGAACATCCCCTCTTGATCCACCAAGTCCATGTATAAGGCATGATACTACACTGTGAAGTCCATGTGTTTTCCTTTGCATGTTCTCTTTCTAGGGATTCCTGGTTGCGGCTAATTCAGTTCCCCAGAAGAGACTATTAGCACTTTAGCTATTTTTTGAGAACATCTGATATGCTCTTCTCTGTCCATAAGAACCATGATATTTGGGTTTAGAAACAGACAGGCAGACATCTGGGGGTAGAGCCAATGCTGATGGAAGCCCTTTAATACATCACCATGGGGAAGCTATCATCCTCCTCGTGGCTTTGAGCACTCACCCAAAATACATTAGTAGTTGACAGTTCAGCTCCAGAACTGAGCCATCCTGTGCCAAAACAATAGTAGTTTAGGATGAAGGCCAAAACCTCAGTACTGAGGAACTGGAAAGGTCTGAGCAAGAGACTTGAGCCAACAACTCAAAGGCTGACAACACTGTCACTAAGATCAGACCCACATGAGTTGAAGCCAAAGACCTTGCATCAAGCAGTCAAACCCAGCACTAGTTGGTCCCAAATATCTAGGGGTCAAATAGGTTAGATATGAAGAAATCAGAGCCAAAGAAGAAGATTATCTGTGATGAGCTTACAGGGTCCAGGATGCATGTTGTCTCAGAAACTACTGGTGCAAATACTGGTATTGGGGAAGGAGCTAGCAAAGATGAAAGGGAACCAACTGGTATTGGGGAAGGAGCTAGCAAAGATGAAAGGGAACCAACCAGATCTGCCTTTGATATAGACGGGGAAGGGATGATGTCCAAATCAATGTGAGTCTTAGGAAAGGCCCTCATCATGTGTTTCTAATATGCTTTTCACAAACTTTTAAAAGATCTAAAAAATCCTATGGCTACTAATAGTAGGAAGCCTCGATGTGATGAATCTAGACAGCTCTCTTTCTGATGAGTGTCTGCTTGGTACTGGAAGGCAAGACTTGTCATGAATAGATTCATAGGTTGGTACTAGGCTATTGGCCCTAGGGCCTATACAAGCCTAGCCATAACAATTCCCTGGCTATTTCTTCCCACAGTATTTACTTCCCTGGACCCCTGTCTAGCAGGGCAACTGACGTGATCCCCGGGGTGAATTTCCTATCTCCCATCCAATCGTCAATGTTCCTTTTGAAGAGAGCCAAAGAAGTGCTCTGCTTGACATGTATGGGTAGTCTGTTCCAGAGTCTGGGGCGTCTCTGGGTCAGGAACCTATCCCTCCAGCATGTTTTGTTCATTGTGATGACAAGGTTTAGATCCCTGGAGTGTGTGGCTCTGAGGGGTTGGGATTTCTTTAAGTGTAGCATGCCCAAAAGCTCTGGGAGTGACATGGCCTTGTATGTTAAGCAGAGATCACCTCTGAGTAGACAATATGCGACAGAGTATAGCTAGAGTTTTTTTAGATGGTCAGCATAGGGTATCTGCTTTAGGCCTGTGATTCTTTTAGTGAGGTATTTCTGTGGCGTTTCCAGTTGTTGCAGATGTCTTGAGAGGTACATACCAAACAGGGCACTGTATTCTATAATGGGTCTAAAGAGGGATGAGTACAGTGGGACAATGACCTCCTTTTTCTCTGGATGAAAAGCCCTTAGTGATGAGGTGTACTACATAGAAGGATTTCCTGACTGTTGTGGCGATGTGGTTATCGAAGGTAAGACCACTGTCCACCTGTGTCCCTAAGTCTCTTATCAAACTTTCGGTGTTTAGTGTACTGCCACCTATACGGTAATTCACGGATACATGTTTTTTCCCAAAGGGGATAACTATACATTTCTTGGCATTGAGCTTGAGCCCATGGCTCTGGCACCAACTTTCTGTTGTTGTTTCTTCCCCTTATTTTTGTCTTGTTCTGAACCTGGTTTGACCACCTGGGAGTCTGCTTGTTGCCCCCTTGGTCCACCAAAAGGACCTGATCTACGGGGGTTATTTGTAGATTAAACCACTTTAGCAAATGGATTATTATTGTCAGACCCCGCTGAAACTTGCTGAACTGTGTTACTGTTGTTGTTACTGTATATGTTATAAGGGACATTGTTGTTATTATTAGTGGTCATACTATTATTATTTCCACTTCCATTGTCATTCACCTCACCCTGTGTGATGCTGTTGTCATTAGTTCCATTGGTATTGATAGTGTTCTCCTGAAAAGCCAACTGACATTGCAAGGGGTAGGCCTCTTTTTTGGCATAGGCCAAAAGATCCCTCCACAGTTTAGACTGCTTCATTGTGACTATGGAGGCTCTGTGCCTATCAGCTTTGGCCCCAGTGCTACTATATAAACCAGAAAGTACATTGAAACAACAATGTCCCTTAATTTTATTGTCTAAATTTGCCATATTTTCTTTGACTGTGTTAATCTCTCTTAAATAATGTGTTACAAGCATAGGCATCATGTTGACCCCTGTTTCACTGAATACGTTGACTAACTCAATGTAAAATGGGTCACCAAAGTTCACACAGTTTGGAAATTTTGATAGTCTTAGTCCCTGTGGAACATACTTATGCTTAATACATTCACTGAGATATAAAATCTCCAGTTCCATAGATATAAAGTGAACTGTGAGCTTCTCAAGCCCAAAAATGTCTTTCCTGCAACTGCCAACATCTTCATAATGACTTGTAACATTATTATTAACAACAGTACTTACATTTTCACCATTTGGTTTGAAAATTATGTCCAAAAAAGGACTGTTGACTTCCTTAAACACATAATCCAAAACGTTGCTGTCTAAGGGTATAATTCTGTTCCCAGTCGGACCACTGCTGCTGTTGGCATGTGTGTTAATGGCGTCAATATCCTCATGCCTTTGCTCATTGTTGTTTGTAATTCCCAATGGCAGTTGAGACTGTGAAAATGAACCCAAACCAACTGGATACTGCTGCTGGGACCCACACAATCTCGAAAAACCATCTTGAATGGCTCCAGTAACTGTCCTGGCAAGTTGTTCAGTGAATGCTTTAGAGACGGTTTGCAGGCTTATGGGGTATAGTTCTTGACAACAATTTTTCTGAGTTCAACCAAAGATATTATAAGCAGAACTCAGGGGTGGCTATGGGGGCAAGGGTGGCCCCATCTTTTGCCAACCTTGTAATGGCCATGTGGGAGGAGAGATATTTGTATGTAGATCCACAAAGGTCCCACATTATTTTATATCAAAAATTCATTGATGATTTGATATTTCTGTGGACTGGTGATGAGAGAGAATTTGAGTCCTTTGTTAGGGACTTAAATCACACCACAGATTTTTTGGAATTTTCTGTGGGAAGTTTTGATAGGACAATTGATTTTTTCGATAGACATTTGGCTTTCGTGAGTAAGATTTATAAGAAAGATGTTTTTGACAACCAATATTTGCATAGAGATAGCTTACACCCTAGGCATATGAAGAAAGGGTGATTAAGGAGCAAGGTCATCATGTTGATACATTTTTTTGAACAAAGAGGGTATGACCTGGCTTGGTTAACCAATATACATAAGGAAGTGTTTATTCTGAGACAAAACGCAGCCAAACCTATCATCAGGGGGGTTGGTGATGTACGTACTAGATGTATGGACAACACAGTGTTTACTATTTCTTTCCCCATCCCCACTGTCAATGAGATGGTTGTCATCAAACACATAATAAAGACAATTGGAAGGTTCTGATGGGGAATAGGGAAATCATACAGGTAGTAGGTATAGAACCTAAGTTCACCTACAAGAAAATTAAGACCATCAAAAACATTTTGGAAAATGGTGGTGGGGGGGGGGGGGCACACTTTAGCATTGACTGAAGAGAAGTGTTTGTGGTACTTTCTCCTGTAGGAAGTGTAAACAATGTAGGTATATAAGCAATACATCTAGTACATTTATTACACATCTTAAAAGGACTATTTGGGTCCACAGATGGTTTACTTGTGAGAGTACAAACACAGTTTATGTGGCAGCATGTGACTCTTGCCCTAGTTACTACATAGGAAAAACCATTAGATGTTTAAAGTGTAGAATATATGAGCACACACTTGCTATTAAGAAAAAGGACTTTACCAATGCTTTAGCTAGGCATGCTATTCACTGTGTGAACTTTAAAATTTTCAATTCTGATTGTTTCTTAAACACAAACTTGTCTTTGCTTTGGCTCATTAGCAGCAGCAGTACAAAAGAACTGCCTGCTCATACCCTTGTTCTCCCCCTCCCCCTTCTCTGTTTATTACCTTAAGCCAATCCCAAAGTTAATAACTATTACCTGTGGCAGGAACCATTTTTAAAACTACAACTAGCCTTTGTCACTATCATATATTCATTTATCAGTTTACTCTGTTACCTCATTGTTTCCAGCCACCTCATAAGAGCAACTAACAGGGCCATAAAAGTGGTGTCTGCATGCACCAGACCTCAGAAGTGAGCAGCCCAGTGGGAACCAGTCCTTATAAGGGTAATGTCAGTCCTGTGCCATCCAAAGAGATAACTGCCATATAACAGGAGGGTTAGGTGTGTGGGAAGGAATACTGCAACATGGAAGAGAAGGACATCTATGGTTATGGCAAGATTTTACACAACTTTTCTATGTCCTTCTATTCAGGTGTTGCAGTATTTTGTACATATGTGTGAGTACCAATGCTCACTGTGAGGAAGGGGGAGGTGGTCTAGAAGAATTTTCCAGAAATCTTTGGAGGATAGCCCTGGCAAATCCAGCTCTGTCCCTAGAAATGTGGTCTAACTTGTAATGTTTGTTGAAAGCATGCACAGAAGAACAAGTGGCTGCTTCAGGTGTAGTGGACGTGTCCAAACCCCTGAATAAAGCCCCAGAAGAAGCCATTGCCCTGGTGGAGTGTGCTTTAACAGTACCTTGCAGGAATTTCCTGTGGTGTTTATAGCAAAAGGTAATAGCTTTAGAAATCCGTGTTGAAACTGTTTGTTTAGATACTGCTTTTCCTAGGGCCCTGGGGTGGAAGGAGATAAACAGTCGGTCAGCCTATCTGATGGACCTGGTTTTGTGCAAATAGAGTCTGAGTTGTTTGTGCACATCCAGGGAATGAAGTATTCTCTCACTGTCTCCCTGTGGATTGGGGAAGAAGGTGGGTAGGTGGATGGCTTGGTTTAAAGAAAGGTCATCAACCATCTTGGGCATGAAGGAAGGATTAGTTCTAAGAGTTACCCTGTCTGTGTGGAAAACAAGGAAGGGTGGAATAGCCATGAGGGTTTGCAACTCCAATACTCTTCTAGCTGAGGTCAAGGCCGTGAGGAGGACAGTCTTCCATGTGCAATGTTTTAGGGAAGCTTTGTCAGCTGGCTCGAATGGGGGTAGTGTGAGTGTCTCTAAAACATAGTTCAGGTCCCATGGAGGGGGAGAGGGATTCCTTGGTGGCCTGAGAGAAAGTATCCTCTTAAGGAACAGCTTTGAAGGTAATCTGGAAGCTAAGGGGGATCCAAAGGAAAACATGCAGAAATGGCAGACAAATGGGTCTTAACGGATGGGAATGCTAACCCTCTCTGCAACAGTTCACACAGGTAAGACAGTACTAGAGGAGTCTAGCTATGCAATGGGTCCAACTGCCTTTTGAGACACCATATGAAGAATCTTTTTGAGTTCCCTTGTGCTGTGTGAGAAGGTCCACTCTGAGGGTTAACTTGTGGTGATTGCCCTTGGATAGTTGTAATAGTGGGGGGAACCATTGCTCTCTTGGCCAATAGGGAGTCACCAGCAAGATTTCTGGTTTGTCCTGCTGGATCTTCAGCAGGACCTTTTGAACAAGGGGAAGGGGGGAATGCATAGAGAAACATCCTCTTCCAGGAAATTGGAAAGGCATCTGTTACCACAGCCTGTGGTTCTGGTAGTCTAGTGCAAAAGGAGGAAAGTTGCCTGTTGATGGAGGAGGCAAACAGGTCTATTTGAGGTGCACCCCACTGGTGGACCAGGTCCAGGAAGACATCCCTGTGTAGCATCCATTTGTGTGCCTTCATCATGAATCTGCTGTGGGAGTCTGCCTGAGAATTCTGTTGGGAGGGTATGTATACCGCCTGTAAGGTCACTCACTGGGAGATGGCCAGTTCCCACACCAGGAGAACTAGTCTGCAAAGTAAATAAGATTTGTTCCTATCCTGTTTGTTGAGATACCACAGCACTGTGGTATTGTCTGTAAAAAGCTTCAGGGGTCCTGGTTGAAGTTTGGTTTGGAAAGCCTGCAGGGCCAGTAATATTGCCCTCATTTCTCATATATTGATGTGCTCTTTCCTGTGTGTTACTGGCCACACTCCCTCCACTTTCAGGTACCCCAGAGTTGTTCCCCAGCCTAAGTCTGAGGCATCTGTGTACATGGTATGCTTTGGTTGAGGTGGTTGGAGGGGAAGACCCAAATTGAGGTTTACCTGATTCAACCAATAATGTATTTCCTGTCTGAGGCAGGGCAGTAGGGGTACCTTGTACTCGAGGGTGTGGGAATGCTGCGTCCAAACTGACCTGAGGTACCAGTGGAGATTCCTCATGTGGAGTCTTGCTAAAGGTAGCATGGGTATATTGGAAGCCATGTAGCCCAGAAGCCTGAGGTACTGCCTTGCGGTCATTTCTTTGGTATGAAGAACCAAAAGTATGTAATGTGCTTTCCAACTTTTGAGGTGGGAGGTAGGCTTTCATGATGTCTGTTTGGATCCTGCATCTCCAGAGGACTATGTCTTGTGTAGGTTCTAGTTGGGATTTGGGGAAATTGATCTGAAACCCCAGGGACTGTAGAAGTGCAATGGTAACTTGTAAATGTTGCAGAAGGGTCTGTTTGCAGTCTGCCTGAATGAGCAGATCATCCAAATAAGGAAATATCTGGATTCGTTTTGTCCTGTAGAAGGCAATAACTAGTGCCAGACATTGGGTGAAGACTCTGGTTGTGGTGGAAAGCCTAAAGGGCAAAGCAGAGAATTGAAAGTGAGAACAGCCCACAGAGAACCTCAGTTATTTCCTGAAACTGGGCCTTATAGGGATGTAAAGGTAGGCATCCATGATGTCCAAGGTGGCCATGAACCCTTGAGGGAGGAGGAGTGGAAAGAGAGTTGGCAAGGTAAGCATCCTGAAGGTTAGTACCTGAAGGAAGAGGTTGAGAAGTGAGAGGTCCAGAATTGGCCTCCAGAGACCATCTTTGCTTGGAACCAGGAAAATCTTGGAGTAGAAGCATTTTCCCATTGCAGACAGTGGTACTGTTTTAATGGTGCCTTGAGTCATAACGTTGTCTAGCACTGGTTGTAAGAGGGGGAGTTGTTCTTTTGGGGGCTGTGGGATTCCCTTTCTCTTTGGTGGAATGAGCCAGGTCATGAAGTACCCATTTTCTATTATAGAAAGAACCCACTTGTCTGAAGTGATATGTCTCCACATTTTGCGACAGTAAGAGAGACGTAATGAGACAGGGATAGAGGGAGGTGGTGGAGGTTTCAAGGTTGGCAAGTAGTCACACACTACCTTGCCCTGTCTTGAAAGGGTGGTCTCTGGCTGTAGATGGGGTGGCTCTGGTAGGAGTGAGTTGCTTCCTGGGGGTTTTCTTAGACATTGTTGAGGTAGCAGGCCAGGAATGTTTTCTAATAAATTGTGTTTTGGATGGATAATTCCTCTGAAATTTTGGTACAGAGGAAACCAGTAGATGTTTTAAATCTTGCATCTCTTTCCCTTTTTGTTGCAAGGACGTGAATATGTCTGCCACCTTTGCTCCAAACAGGGCCGGATTGTCTAAAGGAGCATCTATCAGCATAGCTCTAAAATCATCTGGAAGGGGCTGGAGATGCAGCCAGGAATACCTTCTCAAGGCATATGCTGATGTTGCTGACCTGGCTGAGGCCTCAGCAGCTTCAGAGCTGCACTTCATAGAGTGCCTGATAACCTGAGAAGTCGGGAAATAAGGGAATACAGTTGAGGTTTGGCTGCTGAGTCTGGAGAGTCAGACAATCCTTTGGAAATTTTCTCCAAAAGGGATAATCCATATTTAGCAATGTGTGTGTTTGATAATTAGTTGCTCTGAAGGCCAGAGTGGCAGAAGTGTATATTTTCTTACCAAAGTGCTCCATGGTTTTGCTGTCCTTGTCAGCAGGGAGGAGGGAAGTAGAAGGCAGTAGTTTCGAAGCCTTGTCAGTAGAAATAGAAACTATGACTGTGTCTGCAGCAGGACACTTTCTTAGGAATTTTGCAATCTCAGAGACTTTATAAAACCTATCAGGTCTGTGTGGGGGAGGGAGCTGAGAGTCTGGGTTCAAGGATGCTGCTAAGAAGGCATCCAGAAAAGCAGGAAGAATGGGAGGAACAGCAATAGGGGGATGGGGAATCCATTTGGATGAGGTCATAACACCTTTTTTGCACCTGTGACATTTCTGATGATTCCCACTTGAAATGTTCCTTCATTTTAGCTACAGTTTCTCCAAAGGTTAGATCTTCTGCTGGCGAATCTGGATCAACAGATTCTTGCTCTGGGGAACCATATCCCAGGAGATAAGGGAGCTGGGAGGCATAAGAGAGGGATTCTTCAGAAGAAGAATCAGAGTATTCTTCCTCTTCTATCTAAGAAGGATTAGAGGAAGAACTGTGGAAGTCCCAGGTGTAGTAGACTGTAAGGCCATAAAGACATTAAATAGGCTTTGACTGAAAGCCCGCCAATCCGGAGTACTTTCTGTAGTAGGGGACACATGTTTCCTCTTTTCCTTCTTTTTGAGCGATGGCCTAGTGGGCATCTGAATAGAGGAAGTCCTAATGTCAGACGACTGCAAAGGGATGGAGGGATCCAACGATCCTACTGAAAGTGCAGGTTCCCCATCAGCGTCGGAAACCAACGTCCAAAAAGCCTCCATGGACGTGCCCTCTGCGCAGGATTGTGCGGCTTCCGTAGAGGTACCCACTGTATCTGAGGCAACACAGGCCAAGAATTCAACCACGCCAATGTCGGACACAGGCTGAGAGTCAGACTGAGCAGGTGCAGTGGCTACAGCAGACCTGACAGTCTTGGCCTTCTTTTTTTGGCAATTTGGTAGGCAAGTCGGAGGAACCCTCCATACCCAACGCTAACTGTTTCAGACATTGGTTTTCTAAATATAAGTTAAGCATGTGGAGTCAGCTATGGAAAGTTTTGGGAACAAAAGCCTGGCAGGCCTTGTAGTTGTGCGACCTACCTAAACAAAACAAGCACTGATCATGGGCGTCCTTGTGAGGTATTTGATGGCTGCATGTACACTTGCCCTTTCTGGATGACATCAACAAGCATTAGAGAACAATGACTGAAAAGAAGGTTCCCCAACAGGCCACTTATCTGATTTCTCTAGAATCCGATGGCCAGGAAGGCAGGAACACCTAACGTTCGACTGGTGGCTGAGAAGTTCTGGGGTCTGGGGCATACAGATGTCACTTTTATGGCCCACGGTCTCCTAGCCATGTCAGATGTCCATGCACCATATAGCGACCAAAATCTTTTGTATACTGGCTGGACGTTCAGGTAGCAAGAGGAGAAAACCCATATGTACAGAATACTCCAGCATGTGAATAGAAGGACATTGTTTTTTTCCATTCTGTTCTCGTCACCATGTGGCCATTCCTGTAATAGTACAACAGATAATGTTTTCTTCCCTGCTATGGCTTGCAATACAAATGGTAACTTTGGTGTGGTTGATATTAACTCTGTAGCTTGCGCTAGGTTTACCTTTATTTGTGAAAATTCTTCATCTCTATGAGGTCCTCACTCTAAAAAGTGGAGTTCTTTTGTTCCTGTAACATATTGTATACAGGAGCAGCAACAGCTGCATATTTCTCTATAAATTCCCTATTGTAATTCATGATTCCAATGAATTTATATAGATCTGCTATTGTCAGTGGCTTTTCCATTTGTAAAATGCCTTGCACACACATCGGGCAAGGACACCTTCCTGACGGTTTTATGATAGTACCTTAGAACTTAACTTCTTGTGGCATAAACTGAAATTTTCACTTTTAAACTTAAACCCTGCCTGCTGCAGAGTATGGAAAATCTTTTTTTAACAAGCCATACATGCTCTTCTACAGTTTTAGACGGAATCAGTATGCCATCAATATAATGCAGTACTGAATCATCTTTTTCCAAATGTTGCAGAATGAATTTTGCCATCTGGTGAAAAATAACTGAACTGTTTTGAAATCCCTGAGGTAACCCTGTCATGACATATTGCTAATTTTTAAATGTAAAGACAAATCGTGGCCAGTCTTTCTTTCTGAGTGGTACTGCAAAAAAAGCCATTTTCTAAATCTATTACTGTAAACCACTTACTTTGTGACTTAATACATGTGGCCAGCTCTGGAACTCCCAGAATCAAATGTGCCCTAGGAGTTGTGCACTGATTAACCTTTCTTAAGTCAATGACAAGATGGCAACTACCATCTTTCATTTTAACTGGCCAGATTCGTGAATTCATGAGACTGTTACCTTTTTGTATGATTCCTTCCTTTCCCCAATCTGCAATAAAATTTTCCATGTGTTCCTCTGCCTCCCTAGGAATGGGATACTGTTTCTGAAATGGAGGTATGTAATCATGATCACTACCCACTCCTACATGCATTTCTAGTTTTCCACAGCCCCTGGGTCCCTTGAAATCCAGGTTTGGAAACTGCTGCTGTAAATGTTGCCACACATTCTCACTGTCTGTATTAACATATCCTATAGGCTTGTCAGGTTTTTCAGGTAGAGAGATTGCACAGCAAACTGCACTTACCTCTCCCTCTCCTTTTTCCCTGTCTCCTTTCTACAAAATACTGTTAGGCAAATCAATTACTATGCCCAAAGGTCCCAAAATGTCTATACCAATAATGGTAGTTGAACAAGATGGATGCATCAAAAATGCACCCTTCCATGTCTGCCCTTCCTGGTTAAACTTTATGTCTACATCTTGGCTACTTATTGCATAGCATCCTGTGCCATTAAATACTGAAATGCAAACCATTTTTGTAGGATTTACAGGTAACTGTCTGTTTGTAATGGATACTGCTGCTCCGGTGTAAAATATGACATTTTGCCATAGTGACCCCTCTACCCAGATATCAATCAGTGGTCACCTGTCTCTACCCTTTTTAAAGGTAGTCAGGAAAGATACCAGAGTGGGGGGGGACATCCCTATTATAAAGAAATCCACTCATCCTCACTTTTATTATCAAATACAACATGACACACTGCATGTTTTTGTTTGTCATCTTCCTCTGTGTCTGAGTGATCTACATATTTATATTTTTCAATTTCATTTTGTAACCATTGCCTAGCTATTTCTTGTGCCTGCTCTTCCAAATATTTTGGATTTACAGGCGAAGCTGCCTGAAAGACTACAGGGCATACATCCCCTTTCCCTGTACATTGGTAGCCCTTACAGCTGTCTTTACCAATATTGTAAGGTCTCTGTGCATTGACCTGTTTTTCTGACTTGTCTTGTGAACCTTTTGGCTCTGTTTTTGGAAACACACCCTGTTCTTCCTTTCTCTTATGTCAAACTTTGTAATGATCATAATTTTGCTTAACATGCCCTATTTTTTTTTACAGAAAAAGCATGTTGGAGCCTTTTGTTCATTACCTGTATCTGATCCTGGTGTTACAGACACAGGAACAGGAGCTGGTAGTGCTGATATGGCTCTTTCTGCTGGTGGTTGGTCACACCACCATTGCCTTCCCTGTTTTTTTACCTCACTGATTACCTCAAATGGCTCACTCCCCTCTCCTAGTGCGAAGATATGGTGTGAGTATAATGTCCCATCATCAGCCACAGTCAGTGCCCTCAGTAGTTTTTGTACTAAATCAGTGAGGGTATTTGAATTTTCCTCATAAATGCACTTAATATCCCCTGGAACCCCTTTTACTTGCTCTAGAAAGCAATGTATTAACTGTTTCTGTATTTTCTTTTCTTGCATGACCCTTTCTGATCTTTTATATATGATCTGGAAAGCTAGTCTAAAATGTTCAGCTTGTTCCATTAATTTATTTGAGAGGGTGATTCTGAAATTATCTAACAGCTTAGCTGTGAGAGGCTGCCCTTGTGTGTATGTCATGAGAACAGTGGTCACATGTCCCACTTTACTGTCTAATTTATAAGTATCCTGATTTAACTGGATAAAAGTTTTAAAACATTTGGGAATAAAAATCCATAAACATCTGAGTAAGGCATCTGTCCATACATTAGATCCTGCTGTGTATGTTACCCATTCTTCAAATGCAAGCATGTTGTAAAATATGCCTTTTTTATCATTCCACTCTGGTAAACTTTGTAACAATCTGGACTGTGTATACAGATCTGCAGTGGTTCCCTGTTCTATAACTTGTACTGGTTTTGTGTTTTGTAGTTCTTCTTTTAACTCTTCTATTTGAGCCTTAGCTTGTATTAATTTATCCTGAACATCACTAGCCAGATTCTGTTCATCCTGTAACCATTGCTTAAGATTTGAAATTTCTTTTTGTAATTCTTTACAGGTTTTATGATAATCACTAGCTAGATTTTCCTTGTCTTGTAACTGTTGCTGGAGAATGTCACTTCTTTCCTATAATTCTTTATGGGCTTTCTGATGCTTTTCAGTAGTCTGCTTTGCTGATTGCAGAGTCCCTATGCACTTTTGGCAAAATTCTTGTATGTCATTTTTGAATTTTCTGAACTCATCCTATCTGTATATTAAGAATTTATTAAACTCTTCTGTCAATTTATCATGAAACTCCTCCCTATCGTTATTTGGTCTTTTGCTGCATAGTGGCTTCATTCCACTTTTGTATATACTCTCTAAAGGGTGTAATAAGATCTACAGGAGATTCTGTCAGCAACAGATTGACTGCTGCTCTAGCTCTGAAATTAAAGTTTCACATGTAGTGACAGCACATAATAAGAAGTTATGTCTTACCATAACGTTCCATGTTAGTTGTCTTCTTCTCACCTTCTTTCTTGCTGGATGGGTTCGGAGCCGATCCTCGGCTCTGACTCGGCCTATACTATAGCTCGAGAGCTATTTCGACCGACTAGAGGCAGCCCTATATCCCACAATACCATGCGCTAACTCCCCAGATCTCGTTTGGAAGCTAAGACATAGTATAAATAATAATATTATAATAATAATATTATAATCCTCTTTTACGAGTACAGATTGCATTGTAGTAACACTAAGGATACAAGGAAAAAAAAACGCAACATATTGTATCTCCAGAAATGGAAGGACTCAGAAACCTCGAGTCTATCCAGGCTACGGGGCAGGAGGGAGGGACGCAAGAAAGAAGGCGAGAAGAAGACAACTAACATGGAAGGTTATGGTAAGACATAACTTCTTAATGTTAAGTTGTCATTCTCGCCTTCATTCTTGCTGGATGGAACAGCGTCTCTAGCATCTTAGTCCTGGGTGGCTCAATGGAACAGACTCCTGAGTACAGTGGAACCAAAATCAGCTCTATTTCTGGAGGCTAAATCAAGCTTGTAATGGGCAATAAAGGTATGTTTGGACACCCATGTAGCTGCTGCACAAATGGCATCTAGTGGTAACCTTGCTTGAAACGCCATTGAAGTTGATAGTGCCCTGGTTGAATGAGCCTTAGGCCTAGAGGGAAGTTGCCTGTGTCTCAACTCATAGACCAAGGTAATAATAGATGTCAGCCATCTGGAAAGAGTAACCTTCGATACCGGAAGCCCTTTCTTGCCTGCAGCATAAGAGAGAAAGAGCTGGTCTGACTTTCTGAATTGTTTTGTCCTGTCTAGGTAATACCATAATTGGTGATGAACATCTAATGAATGTAATTTTTGTTCAGCCCTGTTGGTATAGTCTGGGAAAAAGACAGGCAAATCAATGGAGTGGTTTAGATTTGCTTCCGATAACACTTTTGGTAGGAAGGAAGGGTTTGTTCTGAGAGTTACCCTGTCTTTATGAAAAACCAAATAAGGAGGACGGACAGACAAGGCTTGAAATTCCGATACCCTTCTGGCAGATGTTATAGCTACTAAAAACAGCATTTTCCAAGAAAGAAGTTTGAGGGAGCAAGAAGCTGCAGGTTCAAAAGGGGGCAGAATTAGTGAGGTTAGAACTAAATTCAAATCCCATTGTGGGGGTGGATCTTTGACTGGAGGTCTGAGCAAAAAGATGCCCTTGAGAAAAGCTTTACAGAGTCTGTGTAACATAATATTTGCTTCTGAGAGTCCAACATGAAAATTAGCAATGGCCGCTAATTGTACCCTGATAGTGGCCGATGATGACCCTGAATGAAAAAGCTCCGCCAGAAAGTCTAGAACCTCATGAATGGGTGCATGAAAAGGATCTAAGGACCTAGTTTGTGCCCAGTGTGAAAAACGCTTCCATTTACTCGCATAAGTCTTCCGAGTACTGAACTTATGGGAAGCCAGAATGATATCACGAACAGGAGGAGAAAATAAAGAGAAGCCTGGCTATGGCTGGAAGTGGAGCAACCAAGCTGTGCGGTTGATGGAATGTAGAGACTGATGCAGCTTGCCCGTGAGGTGGGTCAACAGATCCGGAAGAGGTTCCAGATGCCAAGGCTGTTCCAGTAGGTATTTGTGCAGGAACGGGAACCAAACTTGTCGAGGCCAAAACGGGGCAATGAGGATAATTTTGGATCTCAATGCGGTTGCTTTCTGAATTAATTGCGGGATCAATGGAAAGGGAGGAAAGGCATAAAGAAGACCCCGGGGCCAAACATAAACAAGAGCGTCTCTGAGGAGTTGGCCTGGTAGAGGAAAAAGTGTGAAGAAGTCGAGGCACTTGCTGTTTTGGAGAGTTGCAAAAAGGTCGCAGCAAGGCTGGCCCCACTTCCAAAAAATTCTGTCTGCTACCGCTTGATTTAGAGACCACTCGTGTGGCATGAGGATAGTTCTGCTCAATCTGTCTGCTATGACGTTGGACTTCCCAGGGATGTGCGTTGCTATCAGAAACCGTTGAGATGAAATCACCCATTGCCAAAGTCTGAGTGCTTCTCGACAGAGAGGGTAGGACCTTGTTCCGCCCTGCTTGTTTATGTACCACACCACAGACATATTGTCCGTTTGAATTGCTATAGTCCCCGTGGGAAGAGAGCTCTGAAGGGCTTGCAATGTCAAATGCACCGCCCTCATCTCCAGGACATTTATGTGCAGGTGGCATTCTGACTTGCCAAGTGCCCTGGACCATCCTGCCCTGATAATGCCCCCCCACCCAATCAGGGAGGTATCCGTTGTGACAGTGGCAACTGGAGGGGGGAGAACAAAGGGTCTGCCCTGAAAAAGCTGAGGGGAAACCATCCACCAGGAGAGATGTTTCTTGCAAGATGGGGTTATCAAAATGTTGTGGGTCATTGGTAGCTGTTGAAAGGACCACTGAGAAAACAGCATCCACTGAAGGAGCCTCATGTGGAAGCGGGCTAATGGAAGTAAAAGAATTGCCGCCGCCATGAGGCCCAACACTTTCAATACTAGCTTGACTTGGACTCTGTTGGGCTGAAACAGGGGCTGAACATTCCGCCTTATGTCTGTCACTCTCTGAGGTGGTAATGTTGCAGACATTTCTGTGGTGTTTAATACGGCACCTATAAAGTTTATACATTGACAAGGCGACAAGGAGGACTTTGCAAACTTTACAGAAATACCCAGACTGTTGCAAAGTTGAATAGTGTAATCCCTGGCCATTATGAGATCCTGTTTGGTGGTAGCGGAAATGAGCCAGTCGTCTAAGTATGGAAACACCTGGAATCCTTTCTGTCTCAGGTGAGCAGTGACCACTGCCAAACATTTGGTGAACACGCGGGGGGCTGTGGTGAGACCAAAGGGCAGGGCCCTGAATTGAAAATGACTGACTCCCAGCCGGAAGCGGAGAAACCTCCTGGAGCGCCTGTGTATCTTTATATGGTAGTACGCGTCCTGGAGGTCTAACAAGCACATCCAGTTGTCTCTGCCCAAAAAGGGTAGAATGGACTGCAGTGTTACCATCCGAAATTTTGTCTTTAGTACAGAGTTGTTTAACCTGCTGAGGTCCAAAATGGGTCTCCATTCTCCTGTCTTTTTTGGTACCAAAAAGAATCTGGAGTAGATTCCAGATCCTAGCTGATCTGCTGGGACTGCCTGGATGACTCTTTTTTCTAACAGCTTTTTTATTTCTAGCTGAGCCTGACCCCTTTGTGCGGGTGGTACATCTGGTAGGGGTTTTGGCAGTTGTACCGGAGGGAAAGTGAAAGGGATTTTGTAACCCTCGGATATGATCTTCTGTACCCATGTGTCTTGGGAGAGAGATTGCCAGGCTTCCGGGTACAGAGATAATCTTCCCCTGACTGCCTCCGAAGGCAGACAGTCGGGCAGCTTCTCGGGGATGCTGAAAGGGTTGGTCAGGAAAAGATTCCCTAGAGCCCTGGTTCTGAGGACCCCCTCTGCCCCTGGGGTGGCGTCTGTTATTATTTCCCCCTCTGCCTCTAGGGGGAAATTCACCACGTGCGGCAGGCGTGACTCCCTGAGGTTTGCAGAACCACATCTTTCCTCCCTTCTGTCCCTTAGGATAAGGTCTAGAAGGCGTGGAAAAACTGACTCCCACGGCAGAGAGAGTCTTACCATCTTGCTCGCATCTGGTGAGGGTATTCTTCACCTGAGGTCCGAACAATTCCAAACCATCAAAGGGGGTGTTGGTGAAGGACGCCTTGAAGGGATCGGCAAAGTTACAGAGTCACATCCAAGCGTGACGTCTCAACGCAACGCCTGTGCCAGCGGCCCTACTCGCTCCATCGGCTGCATAAGAGATAAGCCGCATGGAGGAGTTAACAATGGAGTTCAGGGTAGCCAGCTGAGAGTTTATTTTGTCTTTAAACCCCGCAGCAGAAGGATCTTGTACCGTTTCACCCAGCTCTTTGAGCAAGTCTCTCTGAAGGCGGGTGAAATGACATAAATAGTTCAGCGATCGCATAGAAAAGGTCGCTGAAGCAAAGGTCCACTTGCCGTACCTGTCCATGGTCCTGGACTCTTTGTTAGGAGGATGAACAGATACAGAAGGATCAGCCAATTCCTTTTTAGTGGCTGCTGCTACCACCATAGCATCAACTGAAACACCTTTGGTGAGAAAGGATTTGTCATCTGGTGCAGAAATAAATTTAGAAGGCCTCTTAGGGGTAGGATCCATTGAATCAGGAGCTGCCCACGCCTTTCTAGCCACTACCTCCATTAGTGGGTCGAAAGGGGGAGACACCCAGGAGGTGGAAGGGCGAGATCCAAAGGCGTCAAGGTAAACCAACTCGTCCTTGGAAGGTTTGAGAGTGGACCAATTTCCCCTCTGTCTTAGGATCTCCAGGATGTCTGAAAAGGAGACATCCTCAGAGGGGGATCTGGGGGAACCTTCCGACTCATCCAAGTCGGTGTCTGACGTGACAGACTCGGGGGAGTCTATGTGCTTCCTCTTGCACTTTCTTTTCCTAGGGGGTTCCCCTGAAACTTCAGGGGAGCCCTCGGAGGAGGAGGAGACACCCAAGGTGGGTACCCTACGCTTTGGATCTCAGCTGTCAGGTGTAGGAGGATGGCCAGAGACCGTAACAGGCACTACAGAGGGAGGAGCAGCAGAACTTAACCTTGGAGTGGACACTGGGTCCAGCACACTCCTCATCACCTCGAAGGCTCTCCCATCAGATACCAAATGTAGCCCCGGCTCCGAAGAGACCAGAACTGCCCCCGGAACTGACAGAGAAGGCTCCGAGAATGATGTCGGGGCCGAACTAACCAGAGCTGAAGCTCCGAGAGGGAGAGCGGGGTGGGACAAGGGTCTGATGCCACTCGCACCCTCGGAGCCGACAATGGAGTCTCTGCACCTGGACCTCTCCACAGATGGAACCAATGAAGAGGTCGGAGCTGACGACACCGGAGCAGAAGGAGGAAGTATCGGCTCCGACGTGGTCAAGGTCACGGTTCCGACAAACTCCGGCTTCAAACTCGAGAGAAGGGTCGGAGGAGGAATGGATAGCTGTATTGAAGGAGCCACAGTCTGGTGAGATGGGCTCTGGAGCATTTGGGCCAGCGCCTGAGATTTTATGAGTCTACTGACCACCCTCTCGATGTCGTGGTCGGAGAGCCTGGATGACCTCGATGAATGAGTCCTATGACTCCGCTCCGATAGGAGAGGGGACCTCGGAGCCGATCTGATGGACTCTAGCAAAGGGGACCTAAAGCGCTTGCGCACTGTGGTCGGCTCCGATGATGGTTTCAGAGCGGAAGCCACATTGCTCGCCTCGGAGCCAGATGGAACCGAGGTCGGAGCCGTCTCAACGCCAGCCCTCGGCTCAAAAGCTGGAGCCGAGGGTTTGGCGGTTTTTGACGACTTCCCCAAGCCAGACTTGGACGGGGAGTCATCAGGCTTTAACAAGCCCCTTAGGATGAGCTTGTTATGCCTTTCCTGCAGGACTCTTGAACTAAATCTGTGACAAACAGAACAAGAGTCCTGCAGGTGTAAAGGCCCCAAGCAATAGACACAAGAAGTGTGACCGTCTGTCAAAGACATTTTCTGACAGCACGAGTCACACTTCTTGAATCCCGAAACCTTAGGGTCCTTTGACATCCTGACAAAAAATAAAAAGGAACACAGTCAGTCCACACACACACACTTATTTAAGTTAAGGGGAACTGACTAAAAACCCACACACACACTGAAAGGGGTGGGGGAAAACTAAGAAAAAGCCCGTAGGCCCAAGATAAAAAACTAACTAAAGAAGGGGAAAAAGGACTACCAAAAGGGTAAGGCAGTTAGAAGGGACCTAAAGAAGGGTAACTAACTGGAAAAAAAACTACTGAGACTGAATATATATATGAAAAAAGCACTTACTGACCGGAGCCGGTAAAAACAGACAACCTCGCAGCGAAGCGGCAAACGAGGTCTGGGCAGTTAGCGCATGGTATTGTGGGATATAGGGCTGCCTCGAGCCGGTAAAAATAGCTCTCGAGATATAGTATAGGCCGAGTGGGAGCCGAGGATCGGCTCCGAACCCATCCAGCAAGAATGAAGGCGAGAATGACAACTTAACATTAAGAAGTTATGTACCTACCATAACGTTCCATGTTAGTTGTCTTCTTCTCACCTTCTTTCTTGCTGGATGGGTTCGGAGCCAATCCTCAGCTCCGACTCGGCCTTATACTAAAGCTTGAGAGCTATTTACCGGCTCGAGGCCCTCCCCCTATCCCACAATGCTAGGCATCAGATACCCAGACCTCGTTTGGTATAGCTAACACCATGAAGACACCCTGTCCCCACTATAAAGTTTACCTACAGTGGTAAAAACTGAGGAGGACATAACTTAGAAAATAGTCCAGCAGAGGAATAAGGCCTCAGAAGGATTCATCTCGGTCTGTCCAGGCTAGGGGGATGGCGGGTGGGATGCAAGAAAGAAGGCGAGAAGAAGACAGCTAACATGGAACGTTATGGTAGGTACATAACTTCTTAATATTAAGTTGTCAATCTCGCCTTCATTCTTGCTGGATGGACAGCATCCCTAGCACCTTATCCCTGGGTGGCTCATCGGAACAGACTCTTGAGAACAGTGGAACCAAAGTCAGCCTGACTCATGGAGGTCAAATCCAACTTGTAATGAGAAATAAAGGTATGAGGAGTGGCCCATGTGGCTGCAGCACAAATAGATTCCATTGGAAGTCTTGCTTGAAAAGCTACTGATGTAGCTAACGCTCTGGTGGAATGAGCTTTTGGCTTTGTAGGGAGTTCTTTATGTCTTAGTTGGTAGATGAAGGAAATGATAGAGGCCAACCATCTAGATAAAGATACTTTAGACACTGGCAGGCCCTGCTTGCCCTTAGCATAGGACAGGAAGAGTTGGTCCGACTTCCTAGTTTGTTTTGTCCTATCTAAATAGAAATGTAATTGCCTGTGAACATCCAAATAATGCAGTTTTGTTCAGCTCTGTTTGAATAGTTAGGAAAAAAGACAGGAAGATCAATGGCCTGATTCAGGTTTGTCTCAGAAGGAATCTTGGGTAAAAAGGAGGGATTAGTTCTGAGTGAAACTCTATCTTTGTGAAAAACAAGATAGGGAGGATGAATACAGAGGGCCTGAAGTTCATAGGTTCATAGGTTCATACTAGGCTATCTGCCCTAGGGCATTTATGAGCCTAGCCAGAGTGTCTTTGGCTTTCGACACCCATTTTAAATTAATTTTGCTATGCCCTTTTTCGAGGTTAGTATACTGTGCCTCTGTCTAACAGTGACACAGAAGTGATACCCGGGGTAAACCTACGACCCCCCATCCACTCATCAAGATTCCTCTTGAAGAAAGTCAATGAGGGACTCTGCCTAACCTGGACTGGGATTTTATTCCAGAGTGAAGGGAGCCTCTGGGTTATGAATCTGTCCCTCCAGCATGTCCTATTTATTTCAGTGCTGAGGTTCAAGTCTCTCGAGCGCGTAGCTCGATGGGATTTGGATTTTCTGAGGTGCAGCATGTCCATTAATTCCGGGTTGGACATGGCTTTATATGTCAGGCACAGATCGCCTCTGAGCAGGCAGTATGCCACTGAGTAGAGCTGGAGTTTCTTTAACCGGGCAACATATGGCATCTGTTTGAGCCCTTTGATCCTCTTGGTGAGGTACTTTTGGGGTCTTTCCAGTTGTTACAGGTATCTGGTAAGGTACATCCCAAAAGGGGCATTGTACTCAATTATGGGCCTGATGAGGGATGAGTAAAGAGGCACGATGACCTCCCCTGATCTAGATGTGAATCCCTTCATGATTAGGTGGGCTATATAAAATGTTTTTCTAACCACTTTGGCCACGTGGTTGTCAAATGAGAGACTGCTATCAACTTGGGTCCCCAGGTCCCTAAATACTACTTCCGTACTTAATGGATTACCACCTATGTGGTAATTTGTGGGCACTTTGTTTTTGCTAAAGGGGATGACTATACACTTTTTGGCATTTAGCTTAAGGCCATGGCTCTGGCACCAGTTGTCTGTTTCTATGATGTCCTTTTGGAGGATGCTTGTGTCGGCTGGAGAGTTGATTATGGCGCCTAGTTTGTAGTCATCTGCAAACTTGGTCAGCCACAGTCCTTCCCTGTTGGCCTGTACCTCCGAGAAATATATACCGAACAAGAGAGGTCCCAGGACTGAGCCTTGTGGGACGCCACTTGTAACTGGTTTGGAGTCTGACATGGCTCCAGCAATTCTAACCATGTGGGTTCTGTCCTTGAGCCAGTTTGCAACCCATCTAGTGACATAGGGGTTTATATTTAAGCTGGTGAGCTTATCTATAATGCCAGAGTGGGGTATTGTATCGAAGGCTTTTGCGAGGTCCAGGTAGGCTGTGTGGACCACCTTCCCCTCGTCAATGGCCTTGGTGACTGTTTCAAAGAAATTGACCAGGTTTAAGAGGCAGGATCTGCCCTTAACAAAGCTGAACTGGGTAGGATCCAATGTCTGTAGGTCCCCAATATCTTTATTTATGAGGTCCATGATGATCCTATCCATCCAAGCTAGTCAGGCGTATGGGGCGATAGTTTCCAGGATCCGTTGAGGCACCACCTTTGTGGAGAGGGACCACTGTTGCTGTACCCCACTCTTTGGGTACATAACCTGTAGTAAGGCTGAGATTGAACAGTAGTTTTATGTTTGGGTTTAGCTCTTCTTGGAGTTCATGTAGGACGCAGCCTGGGACACCGTCTGGTCCCATTGATGCTGTGTTTTTTGCTTTGGAGAGGGCGGCTCTTACCTGAGCATCTGAGATGTCAGGGGGGCAGCACTCTGCTGGGATAGATATTTGCCCTTTTGGTGGGGAGGGGGGGGGATATGTTTGCGCTGAACCTGTCAGCTAGGATGATGGCAATGTCTGTGGGTTCAATGTATTTTTTTGTCATTTTGGACTAATTCTGTGCATATCTGGGAATTCCCACCCAGGTTCCTAACATAACTAAAGAAAGCCTTGTGATTATCCTTAGTGTCCTGTGCAATTTTTCTCTCGAAGCTGGCCTTAGACAATTTTATGAGTGCCCGTAGTTTTTTGCTAATACTGATCAGAGATGCCTTCCCTTTTTAGGATTTTGCTCTATCATGTAGTAGCTTCCTCCTTCTATTGTATAGTTTGTTTATGGCTGGGGTCCACCAGACAGGACGTCTGCCTTTGGAGGACTGGGTCTTGGTTTTATTTGGGATTGCATGATCCATGTATTCCTGAAGGTGTTCATAGAATGCGTTTATAAAGGATTCTGCGGTCTGGGCCGTATTTTCCACAAGCCCTGAGGCTTTGAAGGATTCCACCTCGGTTTTGAAGAGTGTGAAATTTGCTTTAGAGAAGTTTTTCACTGTAGTTTTCTGGGCAGGGTGTGGGGTCGGGATGTGAATATCCAGTGAGATTAGTTTATGGTCTGATCTTACCAGTGAGGGATACACTTCTGGTCTGGAGCATAGAGTCCCCATGTTGGTGATGATCAGGTCCAGTATGTTTTTCCCCTCTTGTGGGAGTGGTAACAAGTTGTTCCATAGCATTTGAGTTTATAAATTCTAGGAACCTTTGGGCTAGGGTGTTGGAGCTAGAGTAATGCTCCCAGTCTATGTTTGGGTAGTTGAAGTTGCCCAATGTAATGGTGTTTGGAGAGACCTTCATATTTTCCAGTGTTCTCAGGAAGGCCGAGTGGGGTTCCTGGGTTTGGGAGGGTGGTCTGTAGCAGGCTATAAACTGGAAGGCAGTTTTACCCACTGTTAGTTGCACATGGATAGTCTCTGATGCTTCGTGCTGTGCCACCAACCTGGAGGTGTAGGTATCTTTGACAAATATTGATACTCCCCCTCCTTTTGTGGTTCGGTCCAAGTTTTGGGGCCGAAAAGCATGGTATGAGGTATGAGGTATAACCTGGTAGTGCTGGGGTGCTCTCGGGAGCCTTGAACCAGGTTTCTGTTACTGCACAGATATCGATGTTCTCCATGCTAAGGAGAGTTTCGAGTGCATGCATCTTGAGGTTTAGACTTCTGGCGTTGAGTAGCACTACTCTTAGTTTCTTATCCCTTGTGATACCTATGGAGGTGGGTTTGTCTTTTGAGCCTTGCCTAAAAAAGGCACTATGGGGGTAGCAAGAGCCTTTGCCAATATCCGAAAGCCCAGGGGTGGTAGGTGCAAGCCGTCCCTAGCGAAGCATCGTGGCTTGTCGAGCATGTCATCCCAGGCTGACAGGCATTGGATCCCCTTTGAATGACACCAATACTTAAGCCAATTGTTGAAATTGATCATCTTGTCTTCATATTGTGGTATCATTCTTGGTGAGGGTAAGATGCTACTCAAGGTCAGGGTCATACCAGCCTGAGCTACATGCTCAGAGAGCTCCTCTATGTCTCTTTTCATGTAGTCCAGGGAGGTACATCTCAGGTCATTCACACCAGCATGGACAATGACTGAGTTATATTTGTACTTGCCTTGGAGTGACCTGAGTGCTTGTGTTATGTGGCGGATCCTAGCACCCGACAGGCAGCTCACCGTGACCTTCTCCTTGTTCAGCCTGGTGAGTGGGACATCAGTGTGCCTGACGATAGAGTCACCTATTACAAGTGTATCAGGTGTGTTGTTTAGCCTTAAGGGCTGTGACTGTTCGGCACACTGGCTTTGTGAGCTATGTGTTGCATGTGTTTTGTTTTGGGGTAGCGGTTACTTGGGTGTCTGCTTTGGAGGTCTCTGCTGCTTAGGCAGATTTTTATTTAGAGCCTCTGAGTATGTTTTTGTGTGTTTATGTGTTTGGTTTGCTGCCGTTGTAGGTCTATGTGAGACTGGAATTGTAGTGAGTGTGGTTTCCTTCTCCTCCTGACTGGTTACGCCATTACTGAGTTGAGAGAGCTTAGCCTCCAGTTTGGCTATATGGTTGCATCTCTCACATGTGTTGGAATTTGTTGGGAGGAGGAGAGGGTTGTCTGTGTACATGAGGCAGTTGTAACATTGCCTCAAGATTCCTAGATTCACCAGCTGGACCGGAGAGGAGATTGACAACTGACCTTTGGACATGCTAGAATAGTATTGGGAATTCCTTTATAATTGAAAAAAGGGCCAGTGGGGAACAAGGTACTCAAGGGGAGTTTGTGAGGGTGTAGTGCATTTAATTTTTTAGTGCTGACTTATATAATTGCTTTAGTGAGCAAGTGCCAGGTAACTTAAATGCAATGTGTTACAGGTAACTTAAATGCAAAAACGACAAATAGTAACTTTCTTTCAAGTGAAACAAGGAAATAAGTACAGTAAGCAATGCAGATATCACTAGGGATCCACAGAAGCGCTGAAATGCCGCATTTTAGGTGGAATTAGCGTTTCAGAGAAATAACAAGCAAACAAACAACAATATTACAAACAAAGCTAGATTCAGCAGGCCTGGATCTAGTCTATGCTACAGCAAACAAGATGTACCAATTTCAGTAAGAAACAGTTCAAATATGCAGGCACTATAAGCCTTTAACCAGAAATTCCCAGCTCAGAAAGGCAGAGTCCAGCATCTCCTCCCACAAGAGTGCAGACCACGAACCTTCTTAATGTAAAATAACTGGCCTGAAGCCCAAGTGCTTAAACCAGAACTAATACACTTTTAGAATAACAGACACTGAGCACTCAATCAGCAATTCCCAACTTAGAAGGATGTAAGCTACCTGTCCTGCCACCACAGTGCAGGCCACAAACCTTCCTAATGTAAAACAACTGGTCTGAAGCCCAAGTGCTTAATCCAAAAGACTTAGAATGATAGCTACACTTTAATCAAGTTACTACCAAGCAGTAATAAATACAACTGAATACTTTAAAGAATGCCTGGATTAGTGCTCAAGTTATACAAACAAAGCTAGATTTAGCAGGCCTGGATCTAGTCTATGCTACAGCAAACAAGGTGTACCAATTTCAGTAAGAAGCAGTTCAAATATGCAGGCACTATAAGCCTTTAACCAGGAATTCCCAGCTCAGAAGGGCAGAGTCCAGCCTCTCCTCCCACAAGAGTGCAGACCACAAACCCTCTTAATGTAAAATAACTGGCCTGAAGCCCAAGTGCTTAAACCAGAATTAATACACTTTTAGAATAACAGACACTGAGCCCTCAATCAGCAATTCCCAACTTAGAAGGATGTAAGCTACCTGTCCTGCCACCACAGTGCAGGCCACAAACCTTCCTAATGTAAAACAACTGGTCTGAAGCCCAAGTGCTTAATCCAAAAGACTTAGAATGATAGCTACACTTTAATCAAGTTACTACCAAGCAGTAATAAATACAACTGAATACTTTAAAGAATGCCTGGATTAGTGCTCAAGTTATACAAACAAAGCTAGATTTAGCAGGCCTGGATCTAGTCTATGCTACAGCAAACAAGGTGTACCAATTTCAGTAAGAAGCAGTTCAAATATGCAGGCACTATAAGCCTATAACCAGGAATTCCCAGCTCAGAAGGGCAGAGTCCAGCCTCTCCTCCCACAAGAGTGCAGACCACGAACCCTCTTAATGTAAAATAACTGGCCTGAAGCCCAAGTGCTTAAACCAGAATTAATACACTTTTAGAATAACAGACACTGAGCCCTCAATCAGCAGTTCCCAACTTAGAAAGATGTAAGCTACCTGTCCTGCCACCACAGTGCAGGCCACAAATCTTCCTAATGTAAAACAACTGGTCTGAAGCCCAAGTGCTTTATCCAAAAGACTTAGAATGATAGCTACACTTTAATCAAGTTACTCTCTAGCTGAGGTGATAGCTACTAAGAAGAGAGTCTTCCAGGAGAGCAATTTTAAGGAACAGGTGGCTGCAGGTTCAAAAGGAGGGAGAATCAGGGAAGTTAATATCAGATTCAAATCCCACGGAGACAGGGGATCTCTAACCGGAGGCCTCAGCAAAACAGTCCCTTTAAGAAAGGCTTTACAAAGTTTATGGGAAATGATGCTGGTCTCTGACAGGCCAGCGTGAAAATTAGCGATAGCAGCCAATTGGACTCTAATAGTGGCAGAAGAGGAGCCCACTTGAAAAAGCTCTGCCAAAAAATCCAGAACACTGTGGACAGGGGCTGTAAAAAGATCTATATTTCTGGCCTCCTCCCAGAAGAAGAAACGTCTCCACTTACTAGCATAGGTTTTTCTGGTAGTAGATTTGTGTGAAGAAAGGATGATTTCACACACTGGCTGAGAAATATGTGGAAGCCTGGCTAGGGTTGGAAGTGGAGCAACCAAGCTGTGAGATTGAGAGATTGAAGGGATTGGTGCAGCCCGCCCGACTGATGGACCAACAGGTCTGGCACTGGGTCCAGACTCCAGGGCTGCTCCAGTAGGTGATGATGCAGGAATAGGAATCAAATTTGTCGAGGCCAGTAAGGGGCAATGAGGATCATCCTGGAACCCAAAGCAGTCGCTTTCTGAATCAGTTTGGGAATTAAGGGAAAAGGCGGAAATGCATATAGGAGACCCCGGGGCCAATCGTGTACTAGAGCTTCTCTGGGGGAATGGCCGGGGAGGGGAAAAAGAGTGAAGAAGTCTTCGCACTTGCTGTTGAGAGGGGTTGCAAAAAGGTCGCAGCAAGGTTGGCCCCATCTGCGGAAAATCTTGTCCGCTACTAACTGATTGAGAGACCACTTGTGAGGCATGAGAATGGCTCTGCTTAGCCTGTCTGCTATGACGTTGGACTTCCCGGAGATGAGTGTTGCTATCAGAAACTGTTGGGAAGAGATTGCCCACTGCCAGAGTCTGAGTGCATCTCGACATAGGGGATAGGACCTGGTTCCGCCTTGCTTGTTGATGTACCACACTACAGACATATTGTCCGTCTGAACTGCAATAGTCCCGGTAGTGAGTCCTGAAGAGCTTGCAACGCTAAAAGTACCACTCTCATCTCCAAGACATTTATGTGCAGGTGGTATTCTAGGGGTTGCCAAGAGCCCTGGACAATCCTGCCCTGAAAATGCCCCCCCTCCACCTGATCAGGGAGGCATCCATGGTCACCGTGGCAACAGGAGGAGGAAGAACAAATGGTCTGCCCTGGAGAACTACAGGGGAGACCATCCACCAAGTCAGGTGGTCTTTGCATGTTTGAGTAATTATTATCCTGTGAGACATTGGAAGTTGTTGAAAGGACCATTGGGTAAACAGCATCCACTGGAGGATCCGAATGTGAAAACGAGCCAGAGGGACTAAAATGGTCGCTGCTGCCATGAGACCCAATGTCTTCAGTACAAATCTGGCCTGAATCGTCTTGCACTGTAGTAGGATCTGTACATGTCGGCGAATGTCTGATACTCTGTCCGGAGGAAGTTTTACAGAAAGATCTTTTGTATTTAATTCTGCGCCTATAAAGGTTATAGACTGACAAGGCGACAATGCAGACTTTTCAAAATTTATTGATATACCTGGCTCAGAGCAAGTCTGAATAGTATAGTACCTGGCTCGCAATAGCTGATGCCTGGTGGAAGCAGTAAGGAGCCAGTCATCTAGATATGGAAACACCTGGAATACCTGTCATCTCAGGTGAGCCGTAACCACTGCCATGCATTTGGTGAACACCCTGGGGGCTGTGGTGAGCCCAAAGGGCAGGGCTCTGAATTGATAGTGACTGGCTCCCAGCCGGAAGCGGAGAAACCTTCTGGAACGCCTGCCCATTTTTATATGATAGTACGCATTCTGAAGGTCTATGGAGCACATCCAACTGTCCTGACCCAAGAAGGGTAGAATGGACTGGAGCGTGACCATCCGGAACTTCGTTCTTTGAACAGACTTGTTTAATCTGCTGAGATCCAAAATGGGTCTCCAGTCCCCTGTCTTTTTTGGTACCAAAAAGAACCTTGAGTAAATTCTGGATCCTTGCTGGTCTGCTGGGACTGGCTGGATGGCTCTTTTTCTTAGCAGTTTTGAAATTTCTAGAACTGCTTGATCCCTTAGAGCAGGTGGGACATCTGGAAGGGATCTGTTTGTTTTTACAGGGGTGCGGACGAAGGGAGTTCTGTAACCTTCGGATATGACAGACTGTACCCATCGGTCTTGAGTGAGGACTTGCCAGGCTTCTGGGTACAGTGACAATCTTCCCCCGACTGCCTCCGAAGGTGGACAGTTGGGCAGCCCCTCGGGGGTGCTGGAAGGGTTTGTCAGAGAAAGATTCTCTGCTACCCTGATTTTGCGGACCCCCTCTGCCCCTAGGGCGGTGTCTATTATTGTTTTCTCCTCTGCCCCTGGAGGAAAAATCACCACGTGTGTCAGGCACAACTCTCTGGGGTTTACGAAACCACATTTTTCCACTCTTCTGACCTTTGGGAAATGGTCTGGAGGGAGTAGAAAAACGGACTCCCACGGCAGAGAGAGTCTTGCCTTCCTGCTGACACCTGGTAAGTGTATCCTTCACCTGTGGTCCAAACAAAGCCGAAACATCGAAGGGGGTATTTGTGAAGGATGCCTTAAGGAAGTCAGCAAAGTTATATAACCGCATCCAGGCGTGTCTTCTCAAAGCCACGCCTGTACCTGCGGCCCTACTTGCACCATCGGCCGCATAAGAAATGAGCCGCATGAAGGAGTTTACTATGGAACTTAAGGTCATCAGCTGGGGTTAATCTTATCCTGAGACCCTGCAGCCGATGGATCCTGAAGGGTATCACCCAGTTCTTTGAGAAGATCCCTCTGAAATCGGGTGAAATGGCACAGATAATTCAGCGACCGCATAGCAAAGGTCGCTGAAGAGAACATCCGCTTCCCGTACCTGTCCACTGTCCTAGACTCTTTATTAGGAGGATGTACAGGCACCGAAGGGTCAGCCAACTCCTTCTTAGTGGCTGCTGCCACCACCATGGCATCAACTGGGACCCCCTTAGTTAGAAACTGTTTATCCAATGGGGCTGTAATAAATTTAGCGGGCCTACGGGGAGTTGGTTCCACTGAGTCCGGGGCTGTCCACGCCTTCCGAGCAATCACTTCCATGAGTGAGTCAAAAGGCGGAGACACCCAGGAGGTACAAGGATGAGAACCAAACGCGTCCAGGTAAACCGACTCATCCTCGGAAGGTTTAAGGGCAGTCCAATTCCCCCTCTGCTTAAGGATCTCCAGGATGTCTGAAAAGGAGACATCCTCAGAGGGGGACCTTGGGGATCCTTCCGAATCCTCAAAATCGGTGTCAGACGTGACTGACTCGGGGGAGTTAACATGTTTCCTCTTACATGTTTTCTTCCGAGGTGGCTCCTCCAAATGATCAGGGGAGGCCTCGGAAGAGGAAGATACCCCCAGTGGGGTGACCTGGAATGTTTGTTCTCCATGCTTGGGGTCCGGAGGGTGGACAGAGACCGAAGCAGGCACCATAGGGGAGGAGCTGAAGGGGCCGATCATGGATCCGACTCAGGAGTCAGTACACTCCTCATGACCTCGAAGGTGCCTCTATCAGACAGAGAGGAAGGTCCCAGCTCCGAAGAGATGAGAACCCCTCCCAGCACTGAGAGTGACGGCTCTGAGGCCGATGTCGGGGCCGAGCTCACTTGCGCTGAGGCACCGAGAGGGAGAACGGGGTCGGACAAGGGTCCGATGCCACCCACCCCCTCGGAGATGATGAGAGAATCTCGACGCCCGGATCCCTCCATGGACGGAATCAATGATGAGATCGAAGCCGATGAGGGAGCCGAAATGTGTGGTATCGGCTCCGACGCTCCGACAATTCGAGCCCCAAAGAGCTCCGGCTCCGAGCACAGTGGTAAAGTCGGAGTAGGAACTGATGAAGATACAGGGATAGCCACAGTCTGTTGAGAAGGGCTAGTCAACATTTGGGCCAGTGCCTGCGACTTTAATAGTCTACTGACCACCCTCTCGAGGTCGTGATCGGACAGCCTGGAGGACCGAGAGGAGTGGGACCTATGGCTCCGCTCCGACTGTAGTAACGGAGGCCTCGGAGCCGAACGAACGGACTCTAAAGAGGGAGACCTCGAGCGTTTTCGGCTCACAGAAGGCTCCGATACTAAGGCTGGAGCCGACTGAGGTCTCGAAGTGTCGGTTCCAGCCGGAACCAACGAGGAGGCCGAAGCTCCACTCGGCGACGGCTCTGAACAAGGAGTCGACGTCTTAGCGGGATTGGAGGGTTTACCCGACGAGGGCTTAGTCGGGGACCCTTCAGGCTTAAGCAAGCCCCTCAAAATAAGATTGTTCCTATGCTCCTGCAGGACTCTCGGACTGAAGGCATGACAGACCGCACAAGAGTCCTGCAGGTGTAGGGGGCCCAAACAATACACACAAGGTGTGACCATTTGTCTGAGACATCTTCTGACAGCACGAGTCACACTTCTTGAAACCTGAGACCTTAGTATCCTTAGACGTAATGAAAAATAGAAAAAAAGGATACCAAGGGAACAGGTAACTAGTCCTTTAAACACTGCACATACACACACACACACACACACACACACACACACACACACATGCACTAGTAAAAAACTAACAACACTAACAAAATAATAGTAATATAATAATATTACTAAAATTATCTAACTATCACTATCAAGTATAAAATCTATAAAAAGGTAGTAGAAAAGAATAAAAAAAAAAAAAACTGACTATATCAACGCTACCCTAATGGGTGGGGGGAGGGGGGACTCTGAAAAACTACAGAAAGAGAGTTTTTAAAGGGGGGGTTTCTCAAGGGTTTCGAAGGGAAACACTAAGACAAAATCTAACAAGAAGAAAAAACTATATATATATATATATATATATATATATATATATATATATATATATATATATATATATATATATATATAATAAAACAGTAGAAAAGAGTAATATAACCTGGAGCCGGTAAAATCGCAACCTCGTAGCTGAAGCGGCAAACGAGATCTGGGTATCTGATGCCTAGCATTGTGGGATAGGGGGAGGGCCTCAAGCCGGTAAATAGCTCTCGAGCTTTAGTATAAGGCCGAGTCGGAGCTGAAGATCGGCTCCGAACCGATCCACCAAGAATGAAGGCGAGATTGACAACTTAACATCTGTTTAACATTTGGATCTAATGAAAGCATATTACCCTCTTCTGGCTCCTTATCATCAGAAGATTCTTCTTTACAATTTAATTTTCAACAAAGGTGTGCACTGTATTTTTATGGAATTGTACACAGAAAGCAGTTTCATTTGACTCACACAACAGACATTTACTGTCATACCACACTTTTTTGTTTGAGATACTAATCAAATATTTCTACCCATTTGCATAGTGCATGCACATCAACTTGCCTTAGTAAAGTTTTACATTTACCAATATGCTGTTGATGCCAACACTGCATTCTGTCCCAGATTTTATCTGGTCGTTCTGCCACATTAAGTGTAAAACTCTATTTACATTTTTACTGCAGTCCCTAATGGCATCCATACAGTATGTAACACAGAAACATTCTTACCAGTCAACAGGGAGGCAGGTGGCCAGGCTGCTTACTGTAGATGGTTGGAAAGTCTCTGTAGTCACTTGAAAAGCTGGAGAAATGAAACTGGCAGTTGCAGATTCAAAACCTTGGACTTTACAGACTTGGAGAATTTATGGCACTGCAGCCTTCCTGCACAGCAGTCTCATTACAGATTAAGACATCTGAAAACTGTAATGCTGCAAGCTGTATAAAACTAGAGTGCTCTTATATAGGACTCACTCATATACATACATTTTAGTTACTGCGGCTTTACTGGAGTGACCCTATGCAAACCACCACTCCCCCTGTGTTCGAATACAGGCTAGGCTCACCACTGAAAAAATTTATGATGCTGGAAACAAAATCTGATTAAGGCACAGAGTCTTGTAGGCTACTATACTTTATAGTACTGTACTTTATTAACTTACGTGCAGTTACTAATAAAATAGCTTATCTATGTAACAGATGAGACGTACTATACTGTTAAAGCTTATAGCTTTTTATGTACAAGGTTTGCTTCTCAATACAGATACAGATGATAAGTCTCCATTTATCTCAGAACATGTGTGTTCCTACAAGTACCAGATCTAACAAAAAATCATATCTAACACCATTTAGTTTTACTGTCTCTTTTATACCCTTTTTTGTGTCATTTGGATCCTGTTCATGAAGGTAGTCTTTTAAAGTTAATACTGTTGGAATTTGCTTGATGTCATGCAGTCTGTTTATAAGCCGATTTGTGTTCTGTTTCAAGATAAATTATATGACAACCTTAAAAATTAGGGAGTCATTTCTATCTCTGGTCATCCTTGCACCTGGGTTAATCAGGAATTAGGGCGTCATCCTTATCTGTAGTTCTCCTTGAAGCTGTACCAGTCATGGAACATTTACAGTATCACACACAGTAGGATGCCAAAACATGCATAATAACTGTTCTACTGTATTCTTTCTATTTATTTTCAGCTAAGAAAAGTTTAACCCTTTAATATGTATATATACTAACAAACAGAAATGTACTTGCACTATTGTAAATGTTTACATGTATATATTCTAACAGAACTAGCCGTATGGAGGCTGCTAAGGTGCCCAATCTGAGAAAGATAATGGAAGATGGAGGAGTGATGGATTTGAGGACCTCTTGAATTTGAAGGTGAAGGGAAATCAGCCTTGAATCTGGAATCCTTGCTATCTTAGTGATTGCAGCTAGGTGGCAACTTATGATAATTAAGGACTGAGTAAGTTCCATGTTTGACATTTTGAAGTTTAAGATACCCAAAGACTATTACAAGTGTAGTAAATAGTCTCTTGCCAAGGTCAAAGATTCCTTTGTGTTTGCAGTTAGGAGAGCTAGATCTCCATCTCGATAGGAGAACACTTGGAACCCTTTTAGCCTGGGGTGTGCTGTGATTACCAATGCACATTTGGTAAACAGGGTGCTGTGGTGAGATGGAAGGGCAATGTCTGGAACTGGTAATGACAGGCTCCCATCTAAAAGCAGAAGAATCTTCTGGACTGTTTTGCAATCCTGATGTGGTAGTAAGCATCCTGAACATCTGTCAGGCACATCCAGTCCTAATCCTGTAGAAGTGGAAGTATGGATTGCACTATGACCATAGGTCACTGAGGTTCAGAATGGGCCTGAGGTCTTTGGTCTTCTCTGGCATGAAAGAACATTTTGAGTAGACTCTAGATCCTCTCTGGCCAGAATAATTTGGATGGCTCTTTTTTTTTTTTTTTGTAGAGGTTGTGAAACGTTTTATGCTGCATGCCTTTATTGGTGGGGCAGAATGTCTAGAAGGGCTTTTTCTTTGTTTGGGGGAAGAAATGAATGAAATGGGAATGATATGGCCTCTGAATCTTATTTTGTCACCCATGTATCCTTTGTGATGATCAATCAATTTTCTGGATTGAGAGAGAATTATCCTCCAAGTGCCTAAAGAGAAGATCAATCAGGCAACTTTTCAGGAGTGCTGAAAGGGTTTCCCCAAAAACAGTCTTCTAAAACCTTGGTTCTACTGACTCCTCTTTCCCCTGAAGTGCATCTTTGAGGAGTAGTACAAGAAACTTCATTGACAAGAGCATTTTCCCTTCTTGCTCCCCTTCATTAGAGTATTCATATTTTGGGACCAAAAAGTGATGATCCATCATATATCTACTGGGTATACAGGAAGTGTGTCATAAAGTTATTTGCAAAATTAAATCATCTCAGCCAAGCATGACAGCACAGAGCTATGCCAGCTAGGATGGATATCTCAGGAAGTCAATGTACCAGCTCTGAAGGCCTTCCTCATCCAGGAAATGGGTGTTGCTGGACCAGTTCCCCTTCTGTCTCATCATTTCCATCACTTCTCCAAAGGTGGAGCCTTCACAGAGACTATAGTGAGAACCTTCCTCTTCGTCAAGGTCTGTGTCCTGCATAATTGATTCTGTAGTGGAATCTAAGTGTTCCTCTTACTTCTTGTGAAATTTGGGGAGTAGAATCTACCAAAGAGACAGAGGTGTTCTTATGTTCTTGTTGAAGGGAAAAATCAAAGCCTTTAGAGCTAAACTGTTCATGGAACTGAAGGTGAGGACGGAAAACTTCAGATAGACTGGGATGTGAGGATGGAGTTGAAACAGTGGGGTCATCCCCTGGACAAATAGACTGGTGGTTTAACATCCTCTCAAATGCCACAAATGCCAAGGTCAGCACCAGCACCAAGGGCATCTAGAAAGGCAATGACTGAGCCATCTCCAAGTTTAAAGGTGACAAGGCTGACAGCTCCAGTGACCATATTCCTCATACCAAAGGGTCACTTTGGTCTGAGGCAAAGATTGCAGCCAATGCACCGAGCACTGAAGAACCCAAGGTCATGAATGTACCCAATGCTGATGGAGACCCCAGGGTATCCTTGTTGATTACTCAGCTCCGAGACACAATTTGCTCCAAAGATTTTTGGAATCAAGTGTGTTAGATTCATTGTCAGTGTTGATGCAACTGGAGTTGTCAGAACCTGCAGAAGGATGACAGGGGTAAACCTTTGCCTCCAAAACTATCTGCGCTAAGATGGGTGCCAGAAAAGCAGCAAAGTTAAGGAAAGGGGTAGAAGGGCCATCTCTGTCTGCCCTACATGTGTGGGGGGACAGGATAATTCCCATGTCTGTTTGAGCCTTCACAAAATCCCTAATCAATAGGTCTAAATTGAAATATACAGCTCTTCTGGAGGAGACTAGTAGACCTATGTGAGGATGCTGAAGGAGGCCTTGAGCTCACAAACCTTGAGAGCTCCCTTTTGGAGGGTACAAAATATAAAGTTGCATAACTTTCACTTACCTGTAACAGCAGATTTCATAGAACCCACTGCCTTTCTGGCATATGAGTAGTAGTGCCCTGCTATACTCCTTATGGCTGTCTGTCAAAGCTCAGAGCTCCTCCCACTGCCTGTCTGCGGGGGTGAAGGACCAATCACCTGGCAGGACCAACCCTTCACACTCACAGACAGGACCCTCTCAGTTTTATAGGGTCCAACAGGAAGAGCAGATGGAAACACAAGCTTTGTGAGCACCTACTGTTCCAAACCAAATGTCACACTCATAACAAAAAAAGGTTGCTGAACAAAACACAACAACAGTAACTTCAACAACCAACTATATACACCCAAAAAAGGTGAGATAATGTGAGGGTACTGCAAGTAAGGTAGAGTGCTCTATGAACACCTACTGTCAAAGGTAAGTGGAACTTATGCAACTGTACTATGTTCAAAAAACATACTGCCTAAGTGGCATAAAAGTAGATTCCCAAAGCTTACCCAACCTAGGAGAAGGAAGGATAAGGGTCCAGAAGCCCCTGGAGAATGGTCCTCATGAAGACTGCTCTGGATCTACAAAAAACATCCAGTTTTTAGTGCTTTGTGAAGGTATGGACAGAGAGGACCAAGTTGCTGCCTCCAGAATATTTCTAGAGTTAACTCCTTTCTAATATCCCTCTGAAGAGAAAAAGAATCTGGTGGAATGTGCCTTTAACTTGCTTGGATTTGTCTTGCTATGGGGGTGTTAAAAACAATACCAGACGTCAACCAACATGCAATGGATTGCTCAGAGACAGGTTGACTTTTCTTTGCTTCAGAAAAGGCAATAAAAAGCCTTTTGTCCTTTCTAATGGGCTTTGTTCTGTCCAAGTAATATATGAGCTGCCTATACACAGCCAAGGTAAGAAGCATTCTCTCTCCTTTATTCTTAGGTTCTGAGAAAAACACAATGAGATTAACAGACTTATTGAGAGTAAATTCAGAGACAACTTTCTGTGTAAAAGAAGAATTAGTGTATAACACAACTCTATCCCTGTAAAAATCAGGTACAGTTACCCCACCATGAGAGCCTGCAACTCAGAAACTCACCTTGCAGATGTCGGCAATAAGCAAAACAATTTTCCACTTTAAGAACTTGAGACCAGTGTCGGCTGCCGGTTCAAAAGGTGGTAAGGTCAATTTTTCAAGAACATAATTTAGGTCCCACAAAGATGGAATTTACTTGTGAGGGGGGTCTCATGTGCAATACTCCTTTCATGAACTGTTTTCCAAAATAGTAGAAGAAAGAGGGGGATCCACTGGCAGACAAACAAAGACGTCCATTAAATGTAACTTAATGGATGCATACAATAAGCTATTCTGAAGTAACTCACACACATATTTCAAGACCAGAGGGTTATTAACCACAGTGGACTCTGTTTCTGTTTAGACCCTACTTAGAAAGCCTCACCCATTTGTAAACAGTGTTGCACATCCTCATGAGACAAGTACCTAATGGGGTCAAGGCTGAATCATCTAGGTTGTTAACTGAAGTATCTCCAAATCAGGCTGCACCAGTCACCCCTGAGACTGTGTGAGCAGATCCAGCATGTGTGGAAGTCTGTGGTAATTGCTCTTGCCCAATACCATTAATAAAGAGAACCAAGATTGCCTGGGCCAATATGGAGATAACACAATGATCTTTTCTCTTTGAACTTTTAGAAGTAAATTTGGAATCAGAGGAAAGTGTGGAAATACATACAGGAGCATTCCCATGAGATGGAATGAGAATGTGTCTGTCCTCTAAGTATGGCTGCAAGGATGTCTAGAACAGAATTTCTCCATTTGTCTGTTCTAAAAGGGACAAAGAGATCTGTCTGAGGTGTTCCCCATAACTGGACTAGATCCTGGAACACCACTGCCTTTAGCTTCCATTTGTGGATTTGACTAAGATCTCATTATTCTGTCTGCCACAATATTCTGGTCTGATGGTATGAATTATGCCAGAAGAGTCAGAAAATACTGAGAAGCCTGTTCGCAGGCTATCACTGCCAACCAGCACTTAAGGTAAGACCTTGTACCCCCTTGTTTACTGAGGTACACATCACTGTGTTGTCTGTAACCACTAGAAGAGGGCCCAGAGCCCAAAAGTGATGAGGGACTTTCAAGGTGTGAAATCACTGCCAACATCTCCTTGATACTGATGTGCTTCCATGCAGCCTTGGACCCCCAAGTAGCTTGCATCCCCATTAACAAAGCTCCCCAGGTGAAGTCTGACAAATCTGTCTGGACAGATTGTACTGGCATTGGATGGGAGACCTGAATCCATTATGACAGGGGCAAAAACTAGCCAGAGCAATACCAAGTACTGGTTGCCTTGTCAGTACAGTACAAACTGGATAAATCCCACAAAGTTCCCTCTAAGTAGCAAGCTGAAATCTATTTCTATAGGTAAGCTATAACGAATACTATATTGTGGAAAAAAGACACCAATTTCAGTGACTCAACATAGCATATAATAAATACATGACATAGAACCCCAATATAAATAAATAAAGACTATTTTCAGCCTAACATATATAAAAATAGCCTCAAATAGCCTTAGACCAGGAATTAAGTGTAAAATTATATAAACTTCCTGTCAGAAACATCACACAAACAAAATGGCACCAAATCATGATTTAAACAGGAATTTAGTTTAACATGTTGTAATTCTAATCAATCACATCAAATAATAATAAATCCAAACCTTAGACAAGGAATTACACTTATGAAAAATTCCTGTCAGAAATGTTTCACAAACAAAATGGTGTCCAAATTGCAACTTAAATGAAAAAATGTTTAAAATACTGCAAATGTGTTCTATGACCACAAATAATTAAATCCCTAAAGAAAAAAAACTGCAAAACAGCAAGTTTTCCTGTGAAAACTTTCAAAAGATTTAATCAATGGAAATAACCACACATTACTTGCAGTTCTTGCAACATGAGGCAGTGAGAGGAACTGCAGTTAGTGCAGAAATTCAGTTCAACATTTAGAAACAGCCATAAGACACTCTGGTTAAAAAACTAAAACTGAGTAAAAAGGTCACAGAAAAACACAAATAAACTCAGAAAGAGCTTGAGATAAACAGTGTAAGACTTTTACAGTGGGATAAATCAATTTCTCACAAAAAATAAATAAATAAGCAGATCAACATAATATTCTATTCCAGCACTGATATAGCAAGGCAGAGGAAGGAAATAAAACCCCAAATCAGTTTCTTTTCTGAGCTCTGTAGCTGATATCTGCCAGAGAGGGAAGCAATATCACGAGATATCTTTCTCTGACTGTGGCACATGAAAACTGAAAGGGTCTGGTCTGTGAGTCTGAATGTCTGCCCTGGTCCTGCCAGGTGATTGTTTTTTTACAGGCAGTGGAAGGAGTTCTGAACTTTGACAGGCTGCAAGGAGAGTAGCAGGGCACTACATCCCATATACCAGTAAGGCAGTGCATTTGTTGAACATCTTGGAAGTGTCTGCTTGTTGGGAGATTTGTCCTGCATAAGTATCATTTTGGAGTTGAGAGGTGTCAACACTGAGAGTCAAGATACTAATGTTTACAAAGCAGTTTGAGTCAATGATACAGTTTGTCCTAAGGATCTAGAGATTTTTGTCAATTGGGAGGAAGATCAAGGAGAGTTTCATGGCCTTTTTTTCCTTCTCCTTGATTCTTTCTCTGTCTTTTTCTTTAGGTTTGTCTTTGTTTGAAGTTTTAGTGAAAGATTTTTTCTGCACCTTTGGGAGGCTGAAAGGAAGACATGCTAGTTGACTCTCCCACAGTAGCAGGAAGAAGGCATTTTAAAATAACTTTTCTTCTTCTAACTACAAAAGAATGGGGACAGAAAGGCTGACAGATATCACAATGAGAGTGCAAGTGTTCAGGTCCAAGGCAAATAGTGCACTGCTGGTGCAGATCCCATGGTGCAATTTTAACCTCTAATGTGACACATTTTTTTAAATCCTAAAGCCTCTTCCATTTTTCTTGTATATACTGACAAACAAGACAAAAGTTAGTCACAATGACAACAACTAAATACAGAGGAAAAAAAAACTGAAACAGGACACCCAAGGAAAGTCATTTCCTTACAGAATTAGAAAGTCCTCTGAAAGGGGGAGTAAATATGTAGATATATATATAAAAAAAAAAAAACAGGAGGAAACAGAAGATTGGAAATCAAACAAATACCAAAAACAGTTAACAGACCTAAGTGCAAAAAGATACAAGTGACACAGACATTAACCGGCCAGGAGTATGTAGCAGGCAGATAATCTGAAAACATTAAAAAGTAACTTGTTGCAAGAGAAAAAGGATGGAAAAGAAGAAATTTGTAGATTTAGAGGGCAGTGCAAAAGGCAAATAAAACTATCTAAATAATCAAAAGCTCTTATTTTTCATTAGAAGGCAGGAGTGCTGGAGGATCACATATGTTATTAAGAGTGGCAAACAAGGGAGCCCACAGGATTTTTTGCAGGGGTTGCAAACCCAGAGCCCCACCCACGCAGTCCCACCTCCACCGCCCACACAACCCCCCCCCCCCGCCCACGTTGCCATTCCAGTGTCCCATTACTTGGATATTTTTCTCCATTTGTCATAGACACTGTTCAAATCTCTCAGTGTGCATACTGTTTTATGCTTTACTTCTACAACTTTTATTTCAATTTTTATAGCACAAAAACTGATAGACATTTACTAAACCTAAACAAAGCAATAGTCTTACAATGAAAACAGACTTAGCAGTAAAACTTCTCTACCTTTAAAACTCACAGTCACTGAAACAGCATTGAAACTCACATTCAAAGAAAATGCATCTGGCCAGTGGCAGGTTAAGTTTACTTTTGGGCTGTTTTCAAACCATAGGCCCTTGCACACATTTTTTAGGGCGGTGCAAACATTCTTTGATTCACCTTACTGATTGTATTAATTATAATATATAAAATGAATTATATCCCTTGCATAATACAGCACCACTTGTTACAGTGTGCTTTAAATTTATAGTTTTGAACATTTTTCCACTAAGCAATGAAACAAAACATATGAACCAATAATGACAAACTGCCCAATTCAGAACATTTCAACCATAAAAGGCCACTTAAATGTCTACCATTACAATCCACCAATATCAGTCAATATACACAATCTCTGCAGAAGTAAAAGTCATCTGAATAACTCCACATTAAAGATATCTGAAACTAATGAAGAGGTTGTTGCTAGAAAACAACTTTATATTTCAGTGTTTCATCTACAAATTCAGTGTCTGCTGCCCTCAAAGAATAAATTGCCTATGTTACATTAAAAAAAAATAGTAAGCTGATATATTGCAATAAGAAATGGCTGGACAGATTCATAGTTTCTAGGCATCTCATCCAGTGAACATCGTACTCAGGACTGCAGCACCCCACCCCCTTAAAATACAAAATCAACTTGCTGTGGGGCTAGAACCTACAGCCCTCTACATCAAGATGCAAGGATGCTACTAACACTGCTTTAAAATTCTATACCACAATCATGATACCATTTGCTAAACAAAACAGTTGCACATTTTAAGCAGACTTGGCATGAGCAGCAGTAAACTTCTCTTCCATTGAAGCTCACAATTCCTTGAAAATGCACTTGAAAATAAATTCCATCTGCTAACTCTAACTAGGGCATTACACACAGACACACATACCTCAACCTCTTAGTGCTAGAAATCTGGACAAAGCCTAAAATAAATAGGGACAGATTATAAATATTGCTCTCATGAACCTAGAAAATTGCTAGAACAGGATTTGCATTACTATGCATTTTTCTAAAGGGTATGAAGTCTAAAACTCAAATGCCTGCTATTTAGTAACTTCAATCCATTTTAGGAGGAATATGGGGCAAAAATCTGGACATTCTGCAAAAACCTGAACAACTGAGGGATGTGCTATCTCCCTCTTATACATAAAGACACACACACACACACACACACACAAACACACACACAAACACACCTCTCAAGCTCTTTGCACAAGAAATCTAGACAAAGCCTGTTATAATGTTGGGGTCAAAGGCCCAAAACTAGGGACCCATTTAGAAAGTTGCTGGAATAACAGGATTTGTTTTAGAATGCATTTTCTAAAGGACATGAAGTCTGAAACTCAAATACATGTCATTTAGCAACTTTAATCCTTAGCTCATCCCACAGATTTGTCAAAAAAAACAGAATTTTTATGAAGAACAGATCAAAAATATAAGGCAAAAATCTGGACATTCTGTGAAATGCACCCCTCTACCTCCTTAGAAAGTGGATAGGACAACAAGGTTTGCATTAGTATGCATTTTCTAAAGATATGAAATCTAAAACTGAAATGTTTGCCATTATTTTCTGATTTCAATCCTGAATGATTTGCCAGAAAAAAACAACATAATTTTATGAGAAACTAACTGAAAATATGAGTCAAACATCTAGATAATTGCGAGGTATGACCCCCTTACACACATTGCTTCCCCCTCTTACTTACACACACACACACACACCAAACTACCTACTTCTTACACACGCACAACAACCTACCTACTTGTTACGCACACACTGACTTACCTACTTCTTAGACACACACCACACACACCAACCTACCTACTTCTTACACACACACACACACACACACACACACACACACACACACACACACACACACACACACACACACCCTACCTCCCTCTTACAAACATTGAGATTTGTGCACTACCCTAGTACACAAATACATATATAAATAAATACATGAATAAATAAATAAATAAATAAATAAATAAATAAATAAAAAGGGTTCACATAGTTATTAATATTAGTAACATCTTGGTTGTTCATATGAAGCTCATAAAATATAACCTTTATTCAAAATTTTTAAAAATAGTTTGGCAACTTGGCTGCATACCTTCAAAAGGTTCTCAGACCATATTTACATCAAACACAATAAATACTGATAAGAATTCCAGAGGAAACAATCAGAAAGTAATCAGAAATTAAATAAGCTAATAGTGAGATTAGACAATTACACAAAATGTTTCTCTGAAATAAACGAAGTAAAATAAATAAAGCAAACTAACAAATATATAAATAACATTTATTAAAACTTTTCAAAATTAACTGGCATCTTGGTTTATGCTCTTACAAACTTGTAAAACTGATTTATACCTTTACAAACATGTAAAACTATATTTAAATCATGTACATTAAATATTGCTAGGAATTCCATGGGAACAGACCAGCAGATGACAAAATTAAACAAGCTAATAGTGAGATTAATTAAACAAGTACAAAAAAATGTCACAAATAAACTCAAATAGGTGAATGAGGAATGAATGAATAAATATTAACCCAATTAATAGGTACAGATTCCATTTCATAATATTGTTATATTTTAAATGTCATTACTAATTAATTATTTAATCTATTTGGGTGAAGTGTCTCATAAATATTAATCATGCTCCTTTCTTTAGTAATACATCATAAACATTTAAAAATCTACACTGAATATGTGCACATATATATAAAAAAGTTATGATCTTCACAATTCTGATGATACTTTTGCTGGGAATATAGTGATTGGATTTGATAAGAAGAAAATGTAATGTTCATTATATCCACTTACACCTTTGTAGTAGTAATATATTATACCTATGAAACTATAACCTCAGAAAAGCTTGCTATTAATAATGCCATGTCTGGGGAGCACAATAAATTATTTGCTAGAATAAATGAATCTACATCCTGTTACTGTACTGTAGCAAACGTAAGTAGATGCAAAGCTTTAAATAGTTGCACAGAGATGCAAGGACTGCTAGATTCAGGCAGTATGGTCATGCTGATAAAGGGGAAGTGTGTATTTAAAAGAAAATCCTTACTATTAAAACTATTATAGTAGCATCCATTCATGGGGATGAGAAACAATATCTCATTACTCAGCAAGGAATACAAACTGCATTTGGTAAGGTAGTTCATCTTTTTGCTGTAGTACTCAATTTAACTCATGATATGGTAGTAGGGAAAGATCTTCCCCATTTTAGAGATTTGTGGAAGCAGCAGGAAGAAGGCATACCTCCCTCTTACAAACACACAAACACAGTCACAGTGCATTAAAAATGTACATGCTCACAACTCATATATGCTGAAAGGAAAGAGGAACAGGCTGAGAAAATGGATATAGTGCTTTCTAGGTCTTTCTTTACAGAGCAGTCTTGTAGTCCTTTTTCACTAATATGGGAAGTGAAATATTTAAATCAGTGACATGAATGATGATAATTAAAATTCTTTGAGAGATAGGGTTCACATCACGAAATGCTAAAATGATATAATGATCTTAGAGTTATTTTTCAAGTTATAAAGTTAATTCAAGTCTTTATCTCTTTATACCTGTAAGACACATTGGAGTAATCTCATTAACAATAATAACATATTATAGTTCAAAGTTATCAATAGTATGTTACTCACTATGTTAAGTTAAAAAACAGACTATGCATTTTGACAAAGTTGTTATATATACAGCATTGCTGGCAGAACAAACCTCCTGCAAGTGTAATAGACAGGCGCATACTGAAACATCTAGAGTATTAGCATAATCACTAATAGCTGGAAGAAGACATTTTCAAGTCACTTCTTCCACAGAAATGTTGCATATTCCCTTGCTTCCTTGCAAAACCAACAGCAACTTAATGGTACCATCAAAACTGACTCATCTATCCACCACCAACAACAGTACAGTATGCATGAAGTTAAATGTTACCTGGTATTAATTTACTCCATAGCCATTTTTCTCAGAATATTGATGCTATGCTGGTCTTGATACATGACTAAGCGGCTATGGCGTGCAGCACAGCACAACACAGAATCATTAATATTTAATGTTGTGCCATGACACAGCAAATGTCTCGGAATACCCTCTATGTGTACATAGTGTTGTGTGCAACTAAATTCCCTTACCTGACTTGACATGAATAGAAGCAAAAGCAAGGAATTCCCTTACCTGCTGCAGCATTAAACACAATTCCCTTAACAAACGACGTGAACAGTAATTTCAAATAATAGCGCGGGTGAAGAAGAACAGGAAGTCTGCACACACAGATGTGATGCGACCGAACCAGCAAGCTATGGAACCTTCTTAAAGAAGAACTCCGTTAATTTTTTTTTTTTTTGGTTATTAAAAGAAAATTAATCTCCCGCCCGTTCCAGGGGGGTGCAAGTGCACCCCCTTGCACCTGCCTGCGGGCACCCTTGGTGGCACATGAGATCTTAGGTAACAGTGGAACTGCACAGCACCATAAGAAACAGAAAAGCCTAAGTGCTGGAAAAGCATCTGAGTGACACACTTGCTGGCTCAGACCTGCTGCAAGGACAGATAACCCCAACCATCAAGATGAATACAGGGAATAAAACAGGATCTCCTATGTTCCACTGACATTGTCCTACTAACAATTCTGGGACACTGTTGTGCTCCTGACTGGTATAAAGACTAACCAAACTGTATACCATCAGCGTCATTGTAATGGAGAAACAATTATCATAAACATACATGACATACACTTCTGCACTCTCAGCTACTACCTGAAAAATTCTAGACTTGGTAACGTGAAACATAATAAAATAATGATCTTTCTTGCTAATTGTCAGTGTTTAACTAACTTTAGGACATGCTGCGTTTCTTTTTTCATATCTATCCACCCTTTCTGTGCAGTAATTAGAAATTAAAAGTTATGTACTCACCGTAACTAGGCATCTGTTTTGGCCATTTTCATTCTTCTTCAACACATGGGTTCAGATCTGATCCTTAGATACGACTCGGCTGCATACTCTAGGCTTTAGATCCAACTCTCTAGCTCCTCCCTCTACCCATAATGCCTCAGTCCATACCCAATATCTCAGATTGAGTTTATTGCCATAAGTACCCTATAGCTAGACAGAAATAGGGATAGCTGAAAGAACTATAAGTTCTAATTACTGTCCAACAGGATTCTGCAGAAGATTTAAGGACAGGGGATGGATGGGAGGGTATATTAGTATTTTATATATATATATATATATATATATATATATATATATATACACATACATACACAGACTAATATATTATATATATAATATTATAGATATTTAAAAATTCAAAAATTAGATCATATGGTGTCAACCATATGACAGTCGAACTTTTGAAAGTTCAATTATCTAACATAGACCTAAGTAACAAAGGTATATGCATTGGACCATGTGGCACCTGCACATGTATCATCAATAGATGTTCTTGACCAAAAAGTAGATGAAGTAGCTATAGATCTAGTTGAGTGAGCTTTGGGTGGTTTATGTAGGGAAATGCCTTATTGAGAATAAATCCAAGAAATACAATCAGTGATCAATTTTGCTAAAGTAACTTTAGAAACTGCACAACTCAGTCTGTTTGGTTAAAAGGAAACAAATATCTGATCTGACTTTCTTATTTGCTTTGTCCCGTATAAATAAAAATGCAATTGTTTGTGCATATCAAGGACATGTAGCACATATTCCTCTTTGTTTGATTTGTTTGAAAAATGTAGAAAGAAGACTAGTAAGTGAATGCATTGGTTAATGTTTGATCCAGTAGCTACTTTAGGTAAAAAAGAAGGGTTCTTTCGTAAGCTAACCCTGCCTTTATGGAAAATAATGGAAAGAGTTTTTGAAGAAAGAGCCTGGAGTTCAGAAATTCTCCTTGCAGAAGTAATAGCTACTCTGAAAACTGTCTTCCATCAAAGAAATGTTAGATCATTTTTTTTGCTGAAGGTTCAAATGGTTCCGAGTTAGACCTTGTAGCACAACAATCAGATCCTGAGGAAGTGAAGGATCCTTTATTTGTGGTCTAAAGAGGAAAATGCCTTTTAGAAATGCTTTGCATAACTTGGAAGAAGCCAAGGAATAATTTTTATCTTCTGTATGAAAAATGGAAATGGCTGCTAACTGCACTTTAATCATAGAAAAAATAGCTCCTTCTTTAAAGAGTAGCCAAAAATTTGAATACAGCAGAAACTGGAGCAGAAAAAGGGTCAGCCTTGTTTTTGAATACCCAAAGTGAGAATCTTTTCCACTTGCTCTTATAAACCTACTTGGTAGAGTCTTTTTGCAAGGAAAATTATGGAACGTACTGGTGAAGAAAGCCTGGGCTGTCTGGTCATTAATGGAAGTGGAGAAACCATGCTGTTAGCTTGAGGGCTGAATATTGGGATGTTTGATTCTCGAGGGGTGTGAGAGAAGATCTGGAAATGGTTCTAGTATGGAGGATAACAAAGGTAAGACATAGGAAAGGGAACCATACCTGACAAGGCCAGAAGGGGGCAATGAGGAGAACTGAGTTCTTTTGCCTGTTTGCTTTCTATAGAAATTTGGGAATTAAGGAAGTGGGTGATATGCAGAAAGAAGACTGGCAGGCTACAGGACTACAGCATCTCTCAGTGATTTCCCCTGAGAAAGGATAAGGGAAAAATACCTGTTGCACTTGTTGCAGGGGGAAGCAAAGAGGTCACAGCAAGGTTGGCCCCAGTGACTAACAATTTCTTCCATCACAGACTATTTTTGAGACACCACTAGTATGGCATCAAAATGGATCTGCTTAATTTCTCTACTAAGATGCTGGACTTCTCTGGTATGTGCACTGCAACTAGAAAGTGGTTTGAAGAGATCATCCATTCACACATTATCATGGCCTCTCTGCTGATGGGGTAAGATCAAGTTCCTTCTTGTTTGCTGATGTACCAGACAACAGATATGTGGTCAGTCTGAATTGCAGTAGTCACTAGAGGAAGAGCATCTTAAAATGCCTGCATTACCAACAGAACTACTCTAATCTCTAGTACACTGATATGCAGATTGGTTTCTTGGGGGGACCATGTACTTTGGACTGTCCTTCAAGGAAATGCCCCCCACCCTAGCTGGGAGGTATCTGTAGTCACTGTGGTCACTTGGGGGCGGTAGAACAAAAGGCAGTCCTAGATGAATGTTGTTCAACTGGATCCACTTGAGGATGTGTCATTTGCAAATTGGAGTCCACTGAAGAACACACATAAAGTATCAAACCAAGGGAAGCAATACAATGGCTGCTGCCATGGATTCTAGCTCTTGATGAACTAACTTGGCTGAAGGAGATGGATGGGAAATAATCTGATGGACTTGAGACCTGAGCATGGATGTGTGATGAATTGGTATAAATGCTATTTACACTGTGTCTAGATATGCACCAATGACCTCCAGATTCTGAAATGGTATCAAGTTTGATTTTGGTTCTTAGTTTTTTGTTGGCATAATTTATTATTATCCCCAATGACTGGCAAATCCTGAGCAAATAGTCCTTAGACTGTAGAAGCAGATTCTTGAAGGTGGCAGTTAGGAGCCAGTTGTCCAGATATGGAAATGCTTGGAATCCTGTGAGTCTCAGGAGAGCAGCCACCAGTGCCATGTATTTGGTAAACACCTTGGGGGTTGTGGTGAGTCCAAAGAGCAGGGTTCTGAACTGGTAATGACTGGCTCCCAGCCAGAAGCGTAAATGTATTCTGTATCACCTGAGTATTTTGTTGTGATAAAACACATCCTGAAGATCTATGGATCACATTAAATCGTCCTTGTGATGAAATGGCAGAATGGACTGAACCAAGACCATTTGGAACTTTGACTTTTTTACGTATTTACGTACTCAGTTTGCTCATATTCAGAATTGGCCTGATGTCCCCTGTCTTTTTGGGCACTAAAAATAAATGAGAGTAAGTTCTGAATCCTGTATGTTCTGGTGGGACCTTTTGGTGACTCTTTTGTCTAACAGTTTTTGAATTTCTAGTGCTGCTGCTTTCCTATGACTGAGTGAAACAAAGTTGAAAAAATGGAATGGAATAGCCTCTGGATATTATTCTTAGCAACCAGGAATCTTTGTTTATATTTGCCCAGGCATCCAGGAGTAAGGATAATCATCCCCCGACTGCCTCCAGAGTTGGACAGTCACACAGCATTTCAGAAGTGGTGGAAGGGTCTGTCCATAAATAAATCATGTTAATCCTGATTTTGCTTGCCTCCTTTGCCTCTAGATTGATGTCTTCCATTGGAACTTCCTCTTCTGCCCCTGGAGGAGTTGTCCCCACATGAATCATAGAAAGGTCCTTAAAATTTCTGGAACCACATTTTCTTACCACCTCTTTGATTCCTGGAAAAAGTTTGTTGAGGGATAAAAAAACTTGATTCTTATAGTAGACAGAGTCTTTCCTTCTTGTTTGCTGCAAGTAAGCATCTCTTTTATAGATGAGCCATCGAAGGAGGCATTGATGAAGGGCATCTTAAAGGGCTCTGCAAAGTTGCATAGTTGCATCCAGGGATATCTCCTTATGGCAATGTCTGAATTAGCAGCTTGTGATGTGCTTTCAGCTGTGTGTGAGATCAACCTCATGGAAGCATTGGAAATTGGCAATAGAATACCCATTTGAGAGGATGTTCTTCTGAAATCCTCTGCAGACATGGACTGCCTCTTCTTCTTTCGGCTTTTCCTGGTTAGGGGTCACCACAGCAGATCACATGTCTGCTCATGACTGGCAGTGGAGTTGGCAGCCAGGTGCCCAACCTTCCACAGAAGGCACACACATGCACTCTCATCTAGGGCCAATTTAGAGTGTCCAATCCACCTACAGCATGTCTTTGGGACATGGAAGGAAACCTGAGCACCCGGAGGAAAGCCAAGTGACCACAGGGAGGCTATGCAGACTCCGCACAGAAGGCACCCCAGCCTAGGATTGAACCAGAGAACCTCTTGCTGTGAGGCAGCAACGCTAACTGCTGCACCACCGTAGCTGCCCTCTGCAGACATGGACTTCGTGAGAGTATTTGATAGCTCCTTGGTCAAATCTATCTGTAGCCAGGTAAATAAGAGACCAAGGTTACTAAGGCAAAGACTCGCTTTCCAAATCTGTCCAGTGCCCTAAACTCTCTTTTTGGCAGGTGGACAGAAGAGGTCTGCTCTGTTAGCTCTTTTTTAGTGGCTGCCACCACCATCATAGCATCTACTGGGACTCCTTTGCTCCAGTGGGGTCTGTCCTTGGGGGAGATAAACATTTATCAGGTCTCTTTGGAATGGACTTGATAGTATCTGATTCCTTCCATGCCTGGGTGGAAATTAAATCAATGAGCCCACCTGCTGGGGGGTACCATAAGACATAGATGGGCCAGAACCAAAAGCTTCCAAAAATATTGATTCCTATGAAGAGGGATTTTCGGAAGACCAACCACCTTTTGCCTGAGAATCTCAAATATGTTTCCAAAGGAGATAGCATCAAGTGGTGATCTGGGAGCCATTCTCCTTCATCAAAATCAGTATCATCCATGAGAAACTCCAAAGGAGAATCTATGTGCCTCCTCTTGCACATTCTCTTCAGCTGGATCTCTGCTATGGGATGTTCAGGAGAGTTATCAGAAGAGAGGGGGAGCTCCTCTCCAGAAACTGCTTGGAAAATAGTTGGAACTGCATGTACCTGTGCAGTAGGCCTGATTGACTCAGAACTCAAAACCAATGAGAGGATGGGAACTGGATCCGAAGAATGAGATGGCAGTTCTCTAGAGAGAGAAAAGCCCTTTCCATGATCTCAAAGGCAAACAGACCCAGAGAAGGCACAAGCAACTGCAACAGAGCTGAAGCTTCCAGTACAGGCTCATCACTACTCCTCTTGGATCCATGCTTTCAGGATGGAACTGGATCTAAACTGTCAAAGGCGGAGGCTCCAAAGGGCAGTCACAGATCCGATTAACACCGGAATCCATCCCAGCCCCATGGTCCAGATGTCTACACTTCAGTTCCAAGACCCATTCCGATCTGAAGATATCGGCGTTGAACTAGTCAGTGATGCCACTGGAGTCGAAGAAGATATCTTCTTCAGATCTGACTCCAGACCTCTCAAGATTGTTTGGATCCTGGGGCTCTGAAACAGTGAGGCAGATCGGAGAAAGAGACAGGATAATATGAGACAAAGTTGGAAGGTTTACGGATCATACAGGGGATGGAGTCTATATGACCCCCATCTGGATCTGAGTGTGATGCCCGTGCCCTGGCCCAGCAATCAAGCGTCCTCAATCCTCACCACTAAAACCAGTGAGGGGCATCTCATATAGGAGGAAAGGATAACAAATACACACAATAAAGTGCAATTTCCCTTAAGATCACACAGAGATCACAGTCAGTCCAGGGCTGGTTGCTCCCTTGCTCTCCAGGTCCACAATAAGACTCCCCACTGGCAAAGCTATATGGTCCAGATCTCAGCCTAGTGAGCAAGCTAAAAGCTCCAGCACCTTCTCTGTCCAACCAATGCTTCATGTCCCTGCCCAAGTAGCTGTCACACACACACACACACACACACACACACACACACACACACACACACACACACACACACACACACACTTTGAGAAGAGTTTATATAACCACACAGACACTCCTGGGGAAGGCCGGCGCAGGTTGTCCAGCTGTGCCCCCCCTTTCCCAGACTATACGGTAGTACCAGCTGCCACCACCCACTAATATTTATCAGCTACTCAAAAGCCCTTAAAAGGGTGTCCAATTATTACTTTGCAATATTATTATCCAATTGGTAGTATAGCCCAGTGCTAAAGCTATTAGAGTGGCTTTGTACACTTTACCCAAACGCATGCAAGTACTCAAAAGAGCTTAAATTATCTCATCAAGAACAGCCACAGTTGAAAGGGTTTAAAAATATTTAATAACAAATAGTTAAAACACATGACAATACTTACTACACAGTGCTAGTCAAGAGTCCAGAGATTACAGATAAATACTTAAAATAATTCAGTAGTACAGTTCTGACATCACAGAAAAACACTTAGTCTAATATTTCTAGTTTCTAGCTTTTTCTAAGAGAAAACACAAGTCTAAGATAAACTTACACATAGAGCAAGACAGTGCTGGTGAGTTGGATGATGCTTAATGCTCTCTGATTCTCTCTTAAAATCACATCCCTGGTTCACATTACATCATTCTTCACACTTCCCTGGGTTTCCCAGGATAACAGGTTACATTCTTTAGTAAGCTCACATCAGGTCAGGAAGCAAAGCCATTAAAGACATTTATGCATGCAAATTCTGGCCATTACTCTGACCTTAAAACAATAGCAAGAATTCCTTCATCTAGACATGCTGGCACCAACTTTAAAGATCAAAGACAGTCATAAAATGCTTGACTTAGCTTCCTTGCAGCAGAGTGCACCGTTGTTACATTTTTGAAATTCCACATGTAACACTATTTTTACCATTTAAGACAACAAGCCTGTGGATTACATTAATATTTACAAATGACAGAATTATCTATAAAATTCTATCTGGCTAGGCTGGCAGCCTTCATATTTCTCTCCCCTGGAGCACTCAAGCTAATTTTCCAAGTGACCCTTGAGAAACACTGCTTGAGAGGGTTAGGTCTATCTGAGTATACCTTACCCCGTTCCCTGTCTTGAAAGCCCATCTGCATTGGCATTGCTAATCCCACTGTGGTGCTGCATGGACATATCATATACTTGCAACCCCAGGCTCCATCTTAGCAACTTGCCATTTTGCTGGCTGGCTCTGTTTAACCATGTTAGGGGGTTGTGATCTGTCATAACAGTGAATCTCCTTCCATACAGTTAAGGCTGAAGTTTCTGCAGTGCCCACACTATGTCTAGATATTCCTTTTCTGCAGCTGCATAGCATTCCTCCCTGTTTGGAGCCTACAACTGAGATAAACCACTGGGTGCTCTTTCCCCTCTGAAGAAATCTGGCTAAGTACAGCCCCCATCCCATGGTTCAAAGCATCCACCTGCACAACAAATTATTTGCTGTAATATGGACTGGCTAACACGATGGGTCCTCCCAAAGCTTCTTTAAGCATCTGGAATGCCTGCTCACATGCTGGGGTCCAAACTACCTTATCTAGCTTGTTCTTCCTTGTCAGGTCTGTGAGGGGAGCAGCTATGGTACTATAACTGGGGACAAACTTTCTGTAGTACCCTGCTGTCCCTAAAAATGCCCTCACCTGCTTTTTAGTAACAGGTGCAGGGCATGCCTGAATGGCTTTCACTTTGGCAGGTTCTGGCCTTATCTTACCACTCCCCACTCTATGTCCTAGGTAGGAGACCTCAGACATACCCACCTGACATTTGCTTGGATTAATGGTCAACCCTGCCCACTGTAGTCTGCCTAGCACCTCCCAGGCATGCTGAAGGTGCTCTGGCCAGGAAAGGCTGTAGATAGCAATATCATCTAGGTAAGCAAGGGCAAACCCTCATGCTCCTGCTAGGATATGATATACCAGTCTCTGGAAAGTTGCTGGGGCATTCTTCATCCCAAAGGGCATCTTTGTGAACTCACACAAGCCAAAAGGAGTCACAAATGCTGACTTCTCCCTAGCACTGGGAGTCAAGGGTACCCGTCAGGAATCCTTGGTAAGATCAATGGTTGTAAGATACTTAGCCCCACCCAGCTGCTCGAGGGCCTCATCTGTCCTAGGCATGGGCTAAGCATCCGACTCTGTGTGACTATTTAATTTAATTAGTCCACACAGAATCTGGTGCTGCCATCCTTCTTTGGCATCAGCACCACTGGGGAGGCCCAGGGACCACTGGACTCTTGAATCACCCCTAGTTCCAACATCTCCTGTACCTCCTCCCTCAGAGTCTGACTCTCTCAGGCACTCTATAAGGGGCCTGCCTAATAGCCTTTGGGGTCTTGTATCCACCTGGTGCTGCCCCAGGTGGGTGCACCCTGCTTTCTCAGTGAAAATATCCCCAAATTCCTGCAACATTGCGCAGATTTCTCAAACCAGGGTAGGAGATAGCTGCTGGGACATTGCTACCCCTTCCACTGAGGTGTCAGCCCGAGCCTCACTGAGGAGATCAATCCCCAGATCTCCCTCAGACTCCTGCTGCAATCCACTGCAAATGCTCAGCACAAGGGCCTCCCTATCATGGTAAGGTTTCATCAAGTTAACAGGGTACAATTTGTGCCCCTGCCATCTGCCTAGCAGTTCCACCATGTAGTTAACATCACTGACCTTTTTTACCACTTTTTAGGGTCTCTCTCAAGCTGCTTGCAGTTTGTGTCTGACAGGAATGAGAACCATTACCTGCTGCCCGACAGCATACTCCTTAGCTCGAGAATTCTTGTCATACCACACCTTTTTCATTTGTTGGACTTCTGCCAGATTCTCCTGGGCCAAGCCCATGAGTTCCCTGAGCCTTGTCCTGAGGTTTAGGACGTATGCCACAACAGACCCCTTGTGAGACTTGCACTCACCTTCCCACTCATCTCAAATTAAATCTAGAGGTCCCCTCACCCTATGCCCATACAGCAACTCAAAGGGTGAAAAACCTGTGGATTCCTGGGGAACCTCTCTGTAAGCAAACAACAGATGGGGCAAATATTTGTCCCACTCCCTCTTAAACTAATCTGCAAATGCCTGTAGCATGGACTTGATTGTGGAGTTCAACCTCTCAACAAGACCATTAGTCTGTGGATGGTAGGGGGTGGTCTTCATGTGCTTCACCCCACAGGACTTCTGCAGACAAGCCAGCAGGTCTGACATGAAATTGGCACCTCTGACAGTCAGTATTTCTTTTGGGAAACTTATCCTTCTGAAAATCTAAGCATTTACCACCTTCTCTGCCTCAATGGAGGACAAAGTCACCGCCTCACAGTATCGTGTAGCATAATCCACTAACATTAGGATATACCTTTTCCCTGTGGAACTTGGGGTACTCAGAGGACCCACAATATCCATAGCTACCCTCTGAAATGGCTCCTCAATCACAGGCAAAGGCATCAAAGGAGCTCTCACCTTGTCTCCTGCCTTCCCTACCTTTTGGTACTGCTCACAGGTCCTGCAGTACCCTGTTACATCTCTGGAAATTCCAGGCCAATAGAAGTTCTGCATAATACGCCTCTTTGTACGTTTTATGTCCATATGACCTGCAAAGGGAATATCATGGGCTATGGCTAGAAGCACCAGATGGTAGGCTCTAGGCACTACAAACTGCTGTACTCTCTCACCTTTTAGCCCTCACTCAGGGGTCCACTCTTTCTATAGTAACCCTTTGTCCCAGTATACAGATTCCCCCTTTCCTTGAGAATCAGGTGCCTCCCTAGCTACCTGCCTCAGGCCTTGCAATGAAGGGTCTGAGAGCTGAGCCCGTCTCAACTCTCTCCTTGTAACCCTTCCCAGCTCCGCTTCCACAGGAAGTCTGGCATTCTCTGATAGTGGTGCCTCATTGTCAGCCTGGGTACTCCTACTCACCTCTACCTTTGCAGTCACTTTATCCAATGGACCATCAGTACCCCCAAGCAGCTGTGGCTCAACTTCAGTTCACTGCTATAGGGTAGCTCCCTCCCTGAAGTAACCACCTCACCAGTCCTGGCTGCAAGTATGCATTCTGTCTGGATCTCCCCCAGGCTACCAGACCCACATGCTTGTCTCCTAACCCGATGGCGTGTAACTGCATAAGCACATGGTACTGCCTCATCCAAATCTTTCCCTATCAGGACATCTGCATGTTCGGTACCCCTGTTGTCTCAAGACAACCTACTATTGGCATTTTGTCTTTCCCACTTACTGGCTCCCTCACCTTTGGCTCCCCACCTTGCCTCCATGGACACCTGTATACCACATGGCCCCACTGGTTGCATTCAAAACATTTAACCCTAGCTCCTGGACATGTACCTGGACTAGTGGCTTCCCCTGCTACTGGCAGATTCTGTTGGGGCAGTCTGTGCTGCCCACCCTGGGTTCCTTTAGAACCATGAGCAGTACTGGGGGTCCCTTTCCTGTGCAGGGCTGCCCTGCTTGCCAGGTATAGATCTCCCTTTTTCCCCAGCTCATCTGAAGTAGAACATTGTCTATCAGCTAATCAGATCCTCATGTCCTCAGGCAAGGGGTTGTTCCCTCACCAAAAGGTCTGGCAGCCCTTCAAATGTGGTGACCTGACATCCACTCACCCACCTATGGAAATAAGTGCCCAGTTCAGCAACATGTTCACACACACTTTCATCTGCCTTGCGTCTATGCTCACAAAACTTTTTCCTATATGTTTCAGGTGTTAACTTAAACAATTCTAACAAGTGATTTTTAACAGCAGTATAATCAAAACATGCAACGTCAGACATTTTTGACAAAACAGTTGCAGCTTTACCATGGAGTAAGGGGGTCGGGAACAGTACCCAGAGCCTTTGGTCAACACCATGCTGTTTGCATACCCTCTCAAACATATGAATTGAACTATCAAAAATTTCCTCCTCTTTAAACTGAGGAAGAAATTTACTGACCTGTTGTGCTTCTGAGGTCCAGTTACTCCCTTCCCCATTACCTCCATGACTCTGGCAAAGAGTCAGCATCTCCTTCTCATGCTGCCTCTGCCTCTCCTTTTCCTCAGCTTTCAGGCATAGCAGTTTCTCATTCTCCTCAGCCTGCAAACGTCACAGTTTCTCATTGTCCTCACGCTCTCGATGCCTCAATCTCTCAGTTGCTTCTATTTCCACATGCCTGGCCTCCAACTCAAGTCTCTTTAGCTCCAGATGGATTTTTAAGTCCTCTGCAGAAAGGATGAGCTGTCCATTCTCCGACGGTATTATATCTCCACTGCCAGTCTGACTGTCCTCCTGATTGCTGTTTTCTGATGCAGTTGTAACCAAGGCTGCAATCAGGTCTGCCCTAGTCAGGTTTCCATGCACCAGTCTCCTAGCCTGGTACATCTCCGCCAGCTGGCTCCTTGTCAGCTTTCCATACTCCTCTGCTGACATGTTGCCTGCTCACCCTGACTAACTAAGCTAAAAAAAGAAATAAAATAATTGTGATCTGAACTCTGAGTATTCACTGTGTGGCTGATTTAGAGTACAAAACACATTCAGAGCTCACTGTACACCAGTTACAGGAATTCACTCTAACCACACCACTATAAGCCAATTAGTATTTCCCAACCAATTAATATGTGGTGTGGATATCTCACCACTGCCAAACAATTAATATGTGACACCCGTGCCCTGGCCCAGCAATCAAGAAGCCTCAATCCTCACCACTAACACCAGTGAGGGGCATCTGATATAGGAGGAAAGGATAACAAATACACAGTAAAGTGCAATTTCCCTTAAGAGCACACAGAGATCACAGTCAGTCCGGGGCTGGTCACTCCCTTGCTCTCCAGGTCCCCAATAAGACTCCCCCTGGCACAGCTATAGGGTCCAGATCTCAGCCTAGTGGGAAAGCTAAAACCTCCAGCACCCTCTCTGTCCAACCAGTGCTTCATGTTTCTGCCCAAGTAGCTGACAAACACACACACACACACACACACACACACACACACACACACACACACACACACACACACACACACACACACACTTTGAGAAGAGTTTATATAACCACACAGACACTCCTGGGGAAGGCTGGTGCTGGCACAGGTTCTCCAGCTGTGCCCCCTTTTCCCAGACTATACGGCAGTGCCAGCTGCCACCACCCACTAATATTTATTAGCTACTCAAAGGCCCTTAAAAGGGTGTCCAATTATTACTATGAAATATTATTATCCAATTGGTCGTATAGCCCAGGGCTAAAGCTATTAGAGTGGCTTTGTACAATTTACCCAAAGACATGCAAGTACACTAAAGAGCTTAAATTATCTCTACAAAACAGCCACAGTTGAAAGGGTTTTAAAATATTTAATAACAAATAGTCAAAACACAAGACAATACTTTTTACTCTACAATGCTAGTCAAGAGTTCTGAGATCACAGAGAAATACTTAAAATAATTCAGTAGTATAGTTTTGACATCACAGAAAAAACACAGTCTAATCTTCCCGGTTTCTAGCTATTTCTAAGAGAAAATACAAGTCTAAGATAAACTTACATATAGAGCAAGACAGTGCCAGTGAGCTGGATGGTCAAGACAAAAATGCTTAATGATCTCTGATTCTCTCTGTTTTTAAAATCACATTCCTGGTTCATATTACATCATTCTTCACACTTCCCTGGGTTTCCCAGGCTAACAGACTACATTATTTAGTAAACTCACACTGGGTCAGTAAGCAAAGCCATTAAGGACATTTATGCATGCAAATTCTGGCCATTACTCTGGCCTTAAAACAATAGCATGAATTCCTCCATCTAGACAGGCTGGAGCCAACTTTAAAGATCAAAGACAGTCATAAAATGTTTGACTTACCTTCCTTACAGCAGTGTGCACTGTTGTTACATCATTTTTGCAGTTCCACATGTAACACTATTTTTACCATTTAAGACAACAAGCCTGTGGCTTACATAAATATTTACAAATGGCAGAATTATCTATAAAATTCTACCTGGCTAGGTTGGCAGCCTTCACACTGAGCTTTGAGAAATTTTCATATCAGCCTATGCACAGATGCTTCTAATAAATTTCTGGAGGACCTGAAGATGTAGTGGACTGTGGCCTTAAATGTTTCTTTGGATTTTGTAAAAATGGAGAAAACAGAGTAGGAGAAATTGGGTTTAGCAAATTCTCTGGTGTGTGAACTCTATGAGAGGTGCCAGGCTTCAGAACTATAGGTTTGGGATCCGAGGTAGGCATCATAGGGCTAGCTGATATAATTACTAGATCCAAAGGTTTTGGATGGGATGATTTCAGATCCAAAGATTGTATCTTTGGATCTAACAACGTCAAATCCAAGGTTTTTCAGGTCTTAGCCAGTGGCTCAGATGAAGTCCTGGTGGACTTTGGTGGGCAGCATTTTCTATGCTCCAATGCAGCAGGCTTAGAAGATTTGGCAGGGGTTTAAACCCCAGAATATGAAGCTGTAGCAGCAGGAAGTAGGCCTTTCAAGATCAATTTGTTGCTTCTGTTGGCCAGAGCTCTTGGATTAAAGGTGGAACAGATGCTGCAGTTGGTATCGAAGTGGCCGGCTCCGAGACAATAAACCCACTCCTTGTGGGCATCCAAGTTTGGAATTTTATGCCCAAAAGAAGTGTATTTCTTGAACCCTGTCAGTTTTTCAGACAAGACATGAAAGTAGGCAGAGCAATAACCACCAAAGCAGTAAAATAAAAAAAAATAGAAGGAAAAAATAAGCTTTTTTTTTTTTAGAAAGGAATATGGGGAAAAAGAAGAATTACCAACTATGGTAATTTAGAAACATTACCCTGTTTAAATGGTAATAGGGAAAACAATACCAACTATGGTATGAAAGAACTACTATAAAAATTATTATAAAGCCTAACACTGTCACAAAAGCTAAGAAAGAGGATAGGAAAGTCAAATAAGAATAGTTTAGAAGAAACTTTTAGAAAAAAAATATGTAAAAACATGCATCTGAGCATGATGGGGACAAATGCGATCTGAGGTATTGAGGGATGGACTGAGGCATGATGGGTAGATGGAGGAGCTTAAGCGTTGGCTCCAAAGTCCTCAGTATGTGGCTGAGTCAGATCAGAGGATCAGATCCAAACCCATGTGTTGAAAAAGAATGAAATAGACATTGTTAGATTCCCTCCTGTTTAATGTTCATTCTTAAACCAAATGTCCCTGGCCTGTAGCATAGAGGGATAATGCCATTACTATGCTCCAACCAATCCATGCTTGCTTAGCAGCACAGGAATTGAAGGGTTGAAGAGGAGAGGCTGGGAGTGAGCAGTCAGTGCTGGCTCATATAATATTGGGGTAATGCAGATAGTATTGCCAAGCTGCTTTAGTGACGTCTGGTGGACAGCAGATCTATGTTATAAGTGATCCTTTGCTTTCTATAGACAGCTGTGCAGAAGTGCACATGCATCCTCTGTAAGGCAGCAACTGCAAATTTCATAATGCTGCCACAGGGGATTTATAGGGTTTTGTCTACATGGCTGATGGACTGGCCTGCTCTCTACCTCCTGAGTTTCACTTCCAATAGGTGACCAAGATTGATGCATCTGGATTCATGGTGAATTTGGCTCTTGACTGGGAGAGGGGCTGAGCCCAGCCTCTACTCTCTCTGCAAGTGCTCTGGTAAGTCCTTCTAGGTAAGGATCAAATGTTTGGAACTCTCATCCTGCCTAGATGGGCCATCCCTTCTGAAGGACCCATATCTAATCCTAAAAGGTGTGTGTGTGTGTGTGTGTGTGTGTGTGTGTGGGGGGGTAAGATCAATGAGTCAAATGAAGCCACTTTGTTAATCAGAGGGACCAGGGTAAGAAAGAAAAAAAAACACATTTAAGCCAAATGTAGCCTGTCTTCAACAGACATAATTAACATTGAGTGTCAGGAGTTAGTAATTAGAAGTTATGTACCTACCATAACGTTCCATGTTAGTTGTCTTCTCTCGCCTTCTTTCTTGCTGGATGGGTTCGGAGCCGATCCTCGGCTCCGACTCGGCACTTGCTAAGCTCGAGAGCTAATTTTACCAGCTGGAGGCAACCCTATATCCCATGATGCAAAGGCGGAGATTACTCAGATCTCGTTTGGTAGCTAAAGAAATAGCAGTATTTTCTTCCAACTTAGGAGGAAGAAAATAAGAAATACTAAATAACATCATAACCCTCTAGAAAGGATCCACATAATCTAGTGACACTAGGAGTTGAACAGCTAGAAAAAAAGGTAATAACCTCTTAATAGAAGATGTATAATCTTCTCGGTCTGACCAGGCTAGGGGGAAGGAGGGTGGGACGCAAGAAAGAAGGTGAGAGAAGACAACTAACATGGAACGTTATGGTAGGTACATAACTTCTAAATGTTAAGTTGTCAATCTCGCCTTCATTCTTGCTGGATGGGACCGCGTCCCTAGCACCTCTATCCTGGGTGGCTCAATGGAACAGACTCTTGAGAATGGTGGAACCAAAATTTGCTCTGTCTCTGGAGACCAAATCTAATTTGTAATGTGAAACAAAGGTATGAGGAGAGGCCCATGGGGCTGCTGCACAAATAGTGTCCATTGGACGTCTAGCTTGAAAAGCTGTAGATGTAGCTAGAGCTCTGGTAGAATGGGCTTTTGGGTTAGAAACCAACTCTTTGCCTCTGAGCTGATAAATGTAAGTGATCACGGAAGACAGCCACCTAGATAAAGTTACCTTAGAAACTGGAAGGCCTTTCCTGTTCTCTGCATAGGATAGAAAAAGTTGATCAGATTTCCTAAAAATTTTTGTCTTATCCAGATAATATCTGAGCTGACGGTGAACATCGAGATAATGTAACTTTTGTTCAGCTCTATCAGAATAATTCGGGAAAAATACTGGAAAATCAATGGACTGATTTAGGTTAGTCTGAGATGCCACCTTTGGTAAGAAAGACGGATTAGTTCTTAGGGATACCCTATCTTTGTGGAATAATAGATAGGGAGGGCGAACAAAGAGAGCATGAAGCTCAGATACTCTCCTGGCAGATGTAATGGCAACTAGAAAAAGTGTCTTCCAAGAAAGCAATTTCAAAGAACAGGCAGCTGCAGGTTCGAACGGGGGAAGAATCAATGATGTTAAAATTAAATTTAGATCCCACTGTGGTGGGGGGTCTCTAATTGGAGGTTTCAATAAAAAGATACCTCGAAGGAATGCCTTGCAAAGTTTATGTGACATAATGTTGTGGTCCAAAAAGCCTATATGAAAATTTGAAATGGCTGCCAGTTGAACTTTCACTGTGGAAGAAGAGGATACTGAATTAAAAATGTCAGCTAGGAAGTCCAATACTGAATAAATCGGAGCAGTATAGGGGTCTATGTTCCTAGCTTTTGCCCAGAAAGAGAAACGTCACCATTTACTAGTGTAGATCTTTCTGGTAGAAGATTTTAGGGAAGCTACTATCATATCCCGTACAGGATTAGAAATCATAGGAAGCCTGGCTAAGGATGGAAGTGGAGCAACCAAGCAGTGAGGTTGAGAGAAGGTATGGATTGGTGCAGTTGACCCGACTGGTGGGTCAGAAGATCTGGAACCGGGTCCAGATGCCATGGCTGTACCAAGAGGTAATGATGTAGGAATGGAAACCATATCTGTTGAGGCCAATAAGGGGCAATGAGAATCAACTTGGCTCTCAAGGCGGTTGCTTTCTGAATTAGCTGAGGTATCAGCGGAAAAGGAGGAAAAGCATAAAGAAGTCTCCGGGGCCAATCTTGGGTTAGAGCATCTCTGGGGGGATGGCCTGGAAGGGGGAAGAGAGAGAAGAAGTCTGGGCATTTGCTGTTTTGAGGTGTAGCGAAAAGGTCGCAGCAAGGAAGGCCCCACTTCTGAAAAATCTCTTCCGTCACTGACTGTTTGAGAGACCACTCGCGAGGCATGAGAATAGCTCTGCTCAATCTGTCCACTATGATGTTGGATTTCCCAGGGATGTGCATTGCTATCAGAAACCAGTGAGAGGAGATTGCCCATTGCCAAAGTCTGAGAGCCTCTCGACACAGTGGATAGGACTTGGTTCCGCCCTGTTTGTTTATGTACCACACTACGGACATATTGTCCGTTTGGACTGCAATAGTTCCCAGGGAAAGAGAGTCGTTGAGGGCTTGCAACGTTAAAAGCACTGCTCTTATCTCCAGAACATTTATGTGCAGATGGTACTCGAAAGGTTGCCAAGTGCCATGGACCATTCTGCCCTGATAATGCCCCCCCACCCTATCAGGGAGGTGTCCGATGTAACCGTGGCAACCGGGGCAAGAAGAACAAATGGTCTGCCTTGATGGATTTGAGGGGACGATATCCACCAAGTCAGATGTCTTTTGCAAGTTGGAGTTACTATGATCTCGTGATGCATGGGAAGTTGTCGAAAGGACCATTGGGTGAATAGCATCCATTGTAGAAGCCGCATGTAAAAGCGGGCGAGGGGAAGAAGTGTTATGGTGGCCGCCATAAGACCCAGTACTTTCAGAGCAAATCTGGCCTGAATTTTGTTGCTGAATAGAATCACTTGGACGTGTCTTTGAATGTCCAAGATCCTTTGGTCTGTCAACCTTGCTGAAAATTGTACGGTGTCCAATTTTGCGCCTATAAAAGTAATAATATTGACAAGGCGACAAGGCAGATTTTTCAAAATTTATAGAAATTCCTAGCCCTCTGCAAGTGTGAATGGTGTAATTTCTGGCTTGGAGAAGCTGATGCCTGGTGGTGGCAGTGAGGAGCCAGTCGTCTAGATATGGAAACACCTGGAATCCTTGATGTCTCAGGTGAGCCGTAACCACTGCCATGCATTTGATGAACACTCTGGGGGCTGTAGTGAGTCCAAAGGGCAGGGCTCTGAATTGGAAGTGACTGGTCCCCAGCCGAAAGCGGAGAAATCTTCTGGAGCGTCTGTGAATTTTTATGTGATAGTACGCATCCTGAAGATCTATCGAGCACATCCAATTGTCCTTGCCCAGAAAGGGCAGAATGGACTGAAGCGTGACCATCCGGAATCTTGATTTCTTTACAAAATTGTTGAGTTTGCTCAGATCTAATATTGGTCTCCAGTCCCCTGTCTTTTTTGGAACTAAAAAGAACCTTGAGTAGATTCCGGATCCTATTTGGTCCAATGGGACTGGCTGGATGGCTCTTTTTACTAGCAGTTTTGATATTTGTAGTACTGCTAGTTTCCTTAGACCGGGTGGGACGTCTGGAAGGGTTCCCTTTTGTTGAATTGGGGTTTGAATAAAGGGAATTTTCTAACCCTCGGATATAATTGACTGCACCCATTTGTCTTGAGAAAGGGAAAGCCAGGCTATTGGGTACAGAGATAATTTTCCCCCGACTGCCTCCGAAGGTGGACAATCGGGCAACATCTCAGGGATGCTGGAATGGTTTGTCAGAAAGAGGTTCTCTGCTACCCTGATTCTGCGGACCACCTCTGCCCCTAGGGCGGCGTCTATTATTGTTACCCCCTCTGCCTCTGGGGGCAAACTGACTTCGTGCATCAGGCGTGACTCCTTGAGATTTGCAGAACCACATTTTCCCTCCCTTCTGTCCTTTGGGGTAAGGTCTAGAAGGGGTGGAGAAACGGACTCCTACGGCAGAAAGAGTCTTGCCATCTTGTTCGCATCTAGTCAAAGTGTCTTTCACTTGAGGACCGAACAAGGTCGAGCCATCAAAAGGGGAGTTTGTGAAATACGCCTTGAAGGGGTCTGCAAAATTACAAAGCTGCATCCAGGACTGACGCCTTAAAGCCACTCCTGTGCCTGTGGCCCTACTCGCTCCATCGGCTGCATAAGAAATGAGCTGCATGGAGGAGTTAGCATTGGAATTAAGGATTCCTAGCTGTGAGCTAATCATATCCTGAGACCCAGCAGCTGACGGACCCTGTAAAACTTCTCCCAACTCTTTAAGAACATCTCTTTGAAGGCGGGTGAAGTGGCATAAGTAGTTCAGCGATCTCATGGCAAAAGTCGCTGAAGAAAAAAATCTGCTTACTGTACCTGTCCATAATCCTAGAATCCTTATTAGGAGGATGGACAGGTACTGAAGGATCAGCTAATTCCTTCTTGGTGGCAGCAGCCACCACCATGGCATCAACTGGGACACCCTTTGTTAAATATTGTCTATCTTGTGGGGCAGTAATAAATTTTGAAGGTCTCCTGGGGATAGGTTCCACCGAATCAGGAGCCATCCACATCTTCCGAGCCACTACCTCCATGAGAGGGTCGAAAGGCGGAGACACCCAGGAGGTGGAGGGTCAAGATCCGAACGCCTCCAGGTATACTGACTCATCCTCGGAGGGATTAAGGGAGGGCCAGTTCCCCCTCTGTTTAAGGATTTCAAGGATGTCTGAAAATGAGACATCCTCAGAGGACCTTGGGGATCCCTCCGACTCATCCAAGTCAGTATCTGATGTAGTAGACTCAGGGGAGTCTAAATGTTTCCTCTTACATGTCCTCTTACGGGGGGGTTCTCCTGACGGATCAGGAGAAGCCTCGGAAGAGGAAGATATTCCCAATGGGGAAACCTGAGGCGTTGGATCTCTGGGTCCGGGAGCAAGAGAGTGGGAAGAGACGTCAGCAGGCACTGTAGTGGGAGGAGCTGATGGAACTGTCCGTTGACTAAGCCCATGGGGCTAGTACACTCCTCATCACCTCGAAGGCTCCCCTGTCAGAGAGACCAGAAAGTTCCCGCTCTGAAGAGATAGGAACCCCAGGCCTCACCGAGAGGGAAGGCTGCGAGGCAGATGTCGGGGCCGAGCTCACCAACGCCGAAGCTCCGAGAGGGAGAACGGGGTCGGACAAGGGTCCGATGCCACTCGCCCCCTCGGAGCCGACGAGAGAGACTAGACACCCGGATCCCTCCAATGAAGGTCTCAAGGAGGAAATCAGAGCCGAGGACGACGGAGCCGAAAGGGGTGGTATCGGCTCCGAAGTCACAACGGTACCAGTTCCGAGGAGCTGCGGCTCCGAGCTCTGTAAGAGAGTCGAAGGAGGAATGTTCGGTGGATGTGATATAGCTACCGTCTGTTGAGATGGGCTATGGAGTATTTGGGCCAATGCCTGAGACTTTAATATTTTACTCACCACTCTCTCAAGGTCGTGATCAGATAGCCTGGATGACCGAGAAGATCGGCTCCGATGGCTCCGCTCCGAGAGCAAGGGTGATCTCAGAGCCGAATGAATAGATTCCACAGAAGGGGATCGAGATCTCTTTTTTGAGATCAATGGAGCCATCAGAGCCGAAGATACGTCGGCTCCAGCCGGAGCCGACACTGAGTGTCTGGACTTGACAGTATCGGCGCCGGATGGAGCCGATACTGAGACTGGTATGGAAAGATCGGCTCCGGCTGGAGCCGATCTCGAGCCTGGTGAGGAAGAACCTGAAGCCGACGGCTTGGAAGCCTGAGCCGAAGGCTTAACAGGTTTCGAGGGCTTCCTTGGCGCCAACTTAGTCGGGGAGCTCTCGGGCTTTAATAAGCCCCTTAATATGAGCTTATTTTTTTGTTCCTGCAGGACTCTTGGGCTGAAAGCATGACAGATAGCACAAGAGTCCTGCAGGTGCGAAGGTCCCAGGCAATAAACACAAGAAGTGTGACCGTCTGTCAGAGACATCTTCTGACAGCACGAGTCACACTTCTTGAAGCCTGAGACCTTAGTGTCCTTCGACATAACTGTGTCGATGAAACACCAGTAACACGCTCACACACAAAAACACTCAGTCCAACAAATTAAATTAAATTAAACATGGATAACAGACAGTCACACACAAAAAATCCCTGACAGGAAAAATTTAGGGAGGGGAAGCCCTAAGGCCTAACTAGGGGTAAGGGAATATTTCTCAAAAAGAAGGGAACACTGACAGGAATAGGGTTAAAGTGAGTCGGTAATTAACAAAATATAATATTTATATATATAAAGTTAAAGGGGGTAGACAAAAAGTCTCTAAAAAGTTCACTTACCTAGAGCTGGTAAAAGAAGACACCTCGTTAGCGAAGCGGCAAACGAGATCTGGGTAATCTCCGCCTTTCCCTCATGGGATATAGGATTGCCTCGAGCTGGTAAAATTAGCTCTCGAGCTTAGCAAGTGCCGAGTCGGAGCCGAGGATCGGCTCCGAACCCATCCAGCAAGAATGAAGGCGAGATTGACAACTTAACATCTTCCAGTTTTGTATATGGAGTCCCATCGCATAACACAGAGGGCAGAATAAAGATATACCTGTATTCTGCTTAAGAGGAGATACTGGTTTAAAGTACAGGATGTACAGACTGACAAGAGTCAGAAGATATAAGACACTTAAGAACTTACTGCAGAATATAAAAACAACCAATGCAGTGTCACTATTAGTGTGTGTCAGGAAGAATTTAGGAAAATTCTTAGATATCTTGATCATATGGAAGGCCATTATTTGGCTAGGAGACTGGAACTTAGTAATAACGAGAATGAATTACAAAGCAGCTATAGGAGGATGATGTTATCAACCCTAGGTACATTTCAGCAGGATATTCAAGGAATATGGGGATTATGAATGTTCACAGCTCTCTTGGTCTTTCAAATCAAGATTACAGCTGTCATTCCTCTAAGTATAACAGGTTATCTTAGACTGATAGAATTATTTCCTATAAGCATCTGCACTGTGCGACAAAATTAATGCATAATTTGTTGGTGTAATCTAGACATGTAGTGATTATTATCTGTACTGGCCAGCCCCAAAAGGTTCTGGAATAACAACAGTGCCTGTACAGCTATCTGTTACTGGGGAGTTTCCAGCTTACTATTCAACATTTTATTCTATAACAGAGGAAGGCATCAGGTCTGCACGGCTGATACTTTTTGGGTGATCTTTTATACAGGTTCAGGTCCTATTACTTCCAGACACAAAAGAATGAAGTATTTACTAAAATTAAGAAAGACAAATGCCAAGGCCCAGAAACTTTTCCTTAGCAGTCAACTGGGGTAAAAAAGGCAAGTTTGTAACTAGTTTTACTAGATAAGCTGCTGAGATCTTTAGGGCAGGTGATTTCCTTTCAACATGAAAATATGTTATAATATCTTTAGTCATTAAGGAAAGAAAGGATACAGTTCTGTATTTATCATATCACCAAATTATCAAGTTGCTTAGGCCCACATTCTGTCTGTCTGTCTTTTATTTAAATTTCAAGTACAGAAATATAAATAAAAAAATAAATAAAATAAGTAGTACAAAAACAAAAGTGCCTTCATGTACTTGATGTGAGTAGTACAGAAAGCATAAGATAATGAAACAGTTGCACAATATAAGTGTTAAAGTTTGTAGACTAAAAAGATATTATCAACACTGTCAGTTCAGCCCTGTGATCATTGGCCTCAATGATCATGATCAATGTGCATTTATTAATGGTAACAACCCTTTAATAACATTGCTAGACAATTATTTTGATAAGGAGGCATCTCGATTTGGTTAACCCTTTGCAGTGCAACATATGGTTGCAGAAAATGCCTTCAACAGAGTCCACCTGAGTTTTCTATTTGTAGTCCTGAAGGCTTTGGACTTCCGTCTACAATTTATTCAGGTGTTAAATATGATTTATAAAGGGCATTGATTAGGCTAAAGACAGGATTGAGGCTCTCTTCAAGACCTGCCTCGAACAGGAGTATGAGGAAAGATTGCCCACTGTCCCATCTTCTATTTACCTTTTATTTAGTGCCCCTTGTCCAGCATATAAGATCATCAGCCCTGGGAGTTATACTTACAAACTTAAGGATTATACTTACAGGGTGGAACGCTATAAACTTGATCATTTGCAGGTGATCTCCTTGTTCGCATATGTCAACCTGAGGAGGATATGTGTATTTTGTTTCAGGAACTTTCTCATTGTAGACAACTTTCTGGTTATCAAGATATACTGTTAAGGCTAGAGCTATCCTGATAGATTATCAGTCTATTCGGTAATTGACATGCTTTTCCTAATCTCTGGCCTCAGGAATTCATCAACAAATTGGGTAATGAGCTTGTTCACATTTATGCAGATCTGCTAAATTCACAAATGCCAAATTACAAGGAAATATAAGGACCATTTTAAGAATTGTGAAAATCTTTTGGCAGATTTTTCAGCAAGGAGTGGATGCATTACAGATGTTCCTCCTTCCCCAGATACTACCTTTTGTACAGGTTCTTCCAAATGAACCTCCCACACTTAAATTTTTATGTGGGGGGGGGGTTGGCCTGGGTAACCTAGATGAAGGTGGTCAAACATATTTAGTGTGGCAGATTTGTTGTCCTTGACCTAATGTTATATCATAAGGCCATTCAGTACAGACTGCTTTATTCTTTAACCACAGGGGTTATTATTACACCACATGGAAGCAACACTGCCTTTTACACCTTGGCAACTATTGCATACAGTAAAGGAGTTAAAACTGAACGAGTTACTGGGGAAGCAATAACTGAAATGGTTAACTACAAATTAGAGGTCAAGCAAGGGGAAGACTCTTGCACTTATTCTGTACACAAACTTTATACAACTATGCATAAAAGTGATAAAAAAAATCTGTAATCCATTGAGAATATCCTGGCAAATGCAGCTTCAAATAAATACTAGTCAAGCATGTTAGCAACAGCTGTAAGCATTACCTAAGCATGCCATTACATCTTATAAATACAGAAGTATTTTATGCATCTGCTATATCTGCTAAAAGATATGCAGAAACACATATCTGGGCTGATGGAGATATGTAAATGAAACTGAAACAGACTGGTGGCATATCTACTGGGATTGTTAGGACTTAGCACAGTTTAAAGATGATTTGCATCACCCGAACAGTAAAGATTGTCCAGAACATGTTTGTGATACATGGAATATTCATTCTAATTATGTTCCAAAAATTAGAGAAAAATAAAACCTGCTATAGCTAAGTTTATACAAAAGAGCCCGGCTAAGGATTATGGTCAGGTTTCTGATTATAACTGATTTATAAGTTAACCTTAGCAGTGTCAGTGGCTCAACAGGTAGCATACTATGGGTTCTAGTCCCATACCAGGTGGCTGGATTGCTGACACTACAGTACAGCTAAAGGGCAGTGCAGCATTTTTGAGTGTGTTGTCCAATGGATGCGATGTTAAGCCATGGTCCTACTTGCTTCATTTGGTGGTAGCTCAGGTGGATGTAAAGGATACCATGGCAACTACCAAAAAGAACAGTATTGCTGACTAGTTTCCAGATGCACTAGCCAAATTTCCTCTTATAGTATAAATAGTACTCTGGGTCTTCCCTGAAAGTCACTAACCTAGTGGGACTAAGCAATCAACAAAGGATAAATAAATAAAAAAATTGTGTTTGAGATATGGATTTTTTTTTTTTAAGAAACATCTTTACTGAATTATCACTTATGACATAGACAATCATACATTTATATAAATGAAAAACAAAAGTTATGTACTCAGCATAACGATGAATCTGTGTTGTCTGTTTTCATCCTTCTTCAACCAGTGGGTTTCAGATCTGGATTCAGCCACTTCCACAGATTTTGGATCCACAGCTTGAGCTCCTCCCCTTACCCATAACCCCCCCTTTAGCCTGGATTACCTCAGATCGAGTTTGCCCTCCTTACCATCTATTATTCTACACCATAACAGAAAAGTTAGGAAGAATGCAGTGTAACTGCAAATCAAATTCCAGGCAGACTATAAAAAAAGGGAAGGAAATGGCTGGAGCTCAACAGAAAAGCAGGCAGAATACTAATACTCAGCCCATATTAGGAGTCCATATGCAAATCTTCCAAGTAGGAAGGAGGTTGGAGAGTAAGAGGATGAGGAAGGATGAAAACAGACATCACATATGCATCATTATGATGAGAACATAACTTTTGTATCTGATGTTGTCCTTTTCATCCATTCCTCAACTGATGCTATAGAGTTCCCAGCTAGAGAACCAAAGGGTGGTCCTAAAGGAAGGATATTCCGGAGTACAGTGGAGTCAAATGTTGCCCTATCCCTAGACAAAATGTCAAATTTGTAATGAGCAATAAAGGTATGAGTATTAGACCAAGTTGCAGCTGCACAAATGTCATCTATGGAAGCTGTACACCAGAAAGCAAAGGATGTGGCCACAGATCTGGTGGAATGAGCCTTAGCAGGTTTAGGTAATGTCAATCCTTTCTTCATCTAAACAAATTAAATGCAATCAGTGAACCATTTGGCCAAAGTTACCCTTGCAAATGACTTGCCCAATTTAGCTTTGGGAAAAGAAACTAATAGTTGGTCTGATTTTCTGAAATCTTTAGCTCTGTGGAGATAGAATCTAAGCTGCCTATGAACATCTGACAGGTGCAGCATGTATTCTCCTATGCAGGAAAATTTGGAAAGGAAACAGGAAGGCTGAGTGACTGTTTTACAGCTGTTTCTCAAACCACCTTGGGTAGAAAAGAAGGATTAATATGGAGAGACACCCTGGCCTTGTGAAAGATCAGTTATGATTGCTGGGAAGAGAGCCTGGAATTCTGATACCTGTCTGAACGATGTGATCACAACTAGAAAAATGGTTTCCAAGACAAAAACTTTAAGTCCACCTTGGCAGATAGCTCAAAAGGGGACCGAGTCAAAGCTTGAAGAAATATTGTTAAATCCCATGAAGGAGTAGGATCCTTAGTAGGTGGTAAAAACAAGAAGGTTCCTTTGAGAAAGGCTTTACATAGTCTTGATTATGCTAGGGATGTATGTTTTTCTCCTATGTGAAAATCAGACATAGCTGTAAGTTGGAACTTTATCACAGAATAACTAGCTCAGCTATTGAAAACAGAGGCAAAAAAATTAAGGATAGCTTGAACAGGTGCTGAAATGGGGTCTGTTTGTCTTTGCAGAACCCAAAGGGAAAATCATTTCCATTTGCCCTTATAAATCTTCCTAGCAGAATCTTTCTGAGAGGATGTGAGGATGTGTCAAACCAAGGGAGAAAGCCTGGACTGTCTAGCCATCACTGAAAGTGGAGAAACCATGCAGTTAACTTGAGGGTCCAAATGCCTGGATGAATTATTCCTGATGGATAAGACAAAAGATCCGGAGGAGGATCCAACATCCACAGAGGGTGTACTAGATAAGGCCACAAGGAAAGAAACCGTACTTGTCGAGGCCAGAAAGGGGCAATGAGGATTACTTTGTTCTTCCACTGAGATGTTTTCTGAAGAAACTTGGGAATTAGAGAAGTGGGAGGTAAGGCATAAAGAAGACCAGCAGGCCAATCGTGAATCAGAGAGTCTCTCAGTGACTCCCCCCCCCCCCCGGGGATCAGGGTGAAGACAGTAACTCAATCAGCACACACACTCACTCACTTACACACAAGGGGGAGATAAGGGGGCTGACTAGAACAACAACACACACACACACTAAAGGGGTGAGTTAACAGAAAAAGTAAAGCCTGTAGGCCTGATTATAAAAGTTAACTAAAAGGGTGGGTAGGGCTTACGAAACAAACACTAATAAGTAACAATATCGAGAATAATTATAACCATACTGAATATCATATTCATAAAGCAACAGAAAGTATTCTAAGACAATATCCCAGTAATTTTTGGAACACCAAAATTGCACAAAAGACTCACCTCCCCTCCATTTAGACCTATAATTGATGGTAGACGGTCCATTACCCAGGCGTGTGCTAAATATGTCGACAGTATATTGAAACCTTTAATATTTTCCGAATCACACATTTGTAAAGATTCATGGTTCTTTTTGAGAAATATTAACAATCTTACGTACAATGACAACATGTTATTTCTTACTGTCGACATTAAAGACCTATATACGGTCATTCCCCAAAACATCGGCCTAGCCTGGGTAAGAGAGTTCATGTGTGCAAAGAACGTTGACCATGATACTGTAAATTTGATAGAGACCTTACTTGAAATTGTTTTATCTAATAATTTTTTCATGTTTGAGGATAGATATTATCTGCAAACTTCAGGTGTTGCTATGGGCTCACCTTGTGGTGGTTCATTTGCCAATGCAGTACTGGCACATTGGGAGTCCACCTATCTGTTCAAGGAAGATCTTTTTTCTAAATATGTTTCCTGGTACACTAGATACCAGGATGACATTTTTTGCATTTGGTAGGGTGACAGAGTTGATTCCAACATTCATCGACAAACTAACAAATTCAACAGAATTTCTGGAATTTACATATAATATTGATGAGGCAGAGATCAACTATTTGGACATAGCACTGATTAAAGATAGAGCAAATCAAAGGTTCAAAAGCAGAATTTTTAGGAAGCCAACATATTCAAATGCCTTCCTACATTTTTCGAGCAATCACCCTTATCACCAAAAGAAATCTGTTATTAAGGGACAGATGGTTCGAGCAGCCCGTATGGTCAGTGATTCTTTTGATTTTGCTGCTGAGTGTAGTAAACTTACTGATATGTTTATAACAAGAGGTTATCCTCAGTCTCTAATTTTGAGTGTGCTTACGGAAGTAACAAACAAAAGAGAGTCAGGATACTTCTTTCCTTTACTCTCGGGCTGTAGCACTAACAATTCAGATCACATTAACAACACTATAACATCTGATGTTAGTACCCTCCCTATAGATATTAATGAAAGGGAGAAGTTTAACATCAGTTTTTTGCAAACTTATTGTTTTGATTCTGCCAAAATTAGAGAAGTTGTCAACAAAAATTGGCAAATTATTCAAGAGGACAGATCCCTTTGCACTCTTTTAGGTGACCGCCCTAGGATTACATATAGAAGAGGGCAAAACCTGAAAAGCATTTTTGAGAGCAAATTAGTTTCCAGGTCTAATAGACCTCGGGGTATGTATAGATGCGGATCATGTTCCCAATGTAAACACATCAGAGTAGCCACAGTATGCACCATCAATGGCAATGACATCAAATGTGCAGGTCATTACACATGTGAATCTAAAGCGGTTGTATATGCAGCATTGTGTAACTTATGCAAAGCTTTCTACATCGGGAAAACCGAGAGAAAGCTAAAAAATAGAATTTACGAACACCAGTATGCAATTTCGAAAGCAGATGTTAATAATGCCCTTTCCAGACATTGTCTGGATTTTCCAGGGCATTCTTTCCATTTCTTCGTTTTACAACAAAGAGAAAAGGATGTAAGAGGTGGCCCATGGCAAATCCTTTTGGAAATAGATGAACTGCTATGGCAGATTAGAACGAGAGCCCAGGTATTTCCAGGCATTAACGAAAGTTTATCCATAAAATGCGTTCTGAAATGGTTATCCTATAATAGGTAAACAGGGGGGAATTTTGTACAACAGGATACCTTAGTTTTCAGTAAAATGCATTTACGTATGGATGTATACTGGTAGAATACATTGACCTAATAAGTAGAGCACATTATTTATTCATTTATAGACAATTGTCACTTGAATACAAAGCTTATTGTTATGTAAGTGAGTATATAAGCTATTAGTTATATTTCAAATCGTTATACATGTTTTGTTGGTCATAATTTCTTATGATGAACAAGTCTTAACTTGATTTAGTTTTTTGACAGTTTATCAGCTTTGTCCTTCTATGTTGATTAAGTGAAGTCCGATTAATCATATTACAATTTTATTATAAATATACACATTTCTATTTACAGACAATTTTTACAAATTATCAATTATTGTTTGCACTAAATCATATAAACATCAGCTTCCATTCTATATAAAATTATATTGCAGTAGCGACTAGTTTTTTAATGATGCATGGACTAGCTTTTTAATGATGTATGGGTAACTTTACAAGTTAGCAATTTTTAGGTTGAAATGGTGGCTTTTTAAGGTAGTCATGGTTTTTTGATTAAGCAACAATGCATTCTAACTTGATTGGTTTAACGAATTTAATTACGATGTATAAAACATTTTCCTTGTAACCCAGTTGTTGTCTGAAGAAGGCGGGTTATTTGAACTTGCCGAAAGCGCTTACGTGAATTTGGTTTTATTTGTTGAGTATTAAAGCTGTGTTCCAGCTCTCCTATTGTGTGCAGTCCGCTCTTTTACCAATATCGATAGGGAACTAATGAGGGAAAAAAACCTAAAAAACTACCTCAAAAAATAGAAACTTTATTGAAAATTCCTTTTACTGACCTGAGCCGGTAAAAAAAGGCAACCTCGCAGCGAAGCGGCAAACGAGATCTGGGGAGTTAGCGCATGGTATTGTGGGATATAGGGCTGCCTCGAGCCGGTAAAAATAGCTCTCGAGCTATAGTATAGGCCGAGTCGGAGCCGATGGTCGGCTCCAAACCCATCCAGCAAGAATGAAGGAGAAATGTCAAGTTCCTCAAGATATAAGTTGTGTGCTGAGTCATAAATGAGTTGCTCCTCAATGTATCCCATAAATAGGTCTGCATATATGGGAGCAAAAGATGCTCCCATAGCGGTGCCTTTGAGCTGCCAATAACAATCTCCCTGAAAATAGAAAACATTTTTGTTGAGAACATGTTCAGCCATGCAGACCAAAAGTGTGTTAAAGCCTATTGATAGAGTTGGGCTCTGTCTAACCAAAACTTAAGGGCTTCCAATCCAGCCTAATGTGGTATGTTGGTGTATAGACCCTTGACATCCAGGGTGCAGAGTAGCCAATCAGGTTCTAGTTGATTGTCAGCAATAATGTGTAAAAATTTTGTGGTGTCCTGTATTCTGGTGCTAATCAGGTTTAGTAGTGGTCTAAGATACAATGCGAGGAACTCAGATAATGGTTCTGTCAGTGAACCCATCCCAGATACAATAGGTCTTCCAGGAGGTTTGTTAAGGCATTTGTGTATCTTGGGTAGCAGGTATAATGTTTGTTTCTGTGGATCCTGGACCATCAGATGTGTCTTCACTGTGTCGGATATGATACCCTCCGAGACAGCCAGGTCCAAAAAATTGTCAATTTCCCGCTTAAAATTAGGAGTGGGGTCAATAGGCATTTTCATGTAATAGGAAGGGTTGGAAAGTTGTCCATTTCCCACCCCCAGATAAAAATCCGTGTCCATGATAACTACTGCCCCACCCTTATCAGCCTGAGTAATGACAATATTTTTATTATCCCTAAGCTGTTGCAATGCCTGTTGTTCAGCATTCCTTAGGTTATGTTTCAAGGGTGAGAACTGATCCAACTTCAAGTGTATATCCCTAAGTACAGCTTCTTAAAAAACAGCTACATTCTGGTTCATAGGTGGTACAAAGTTAGATTTGTGAAATTTGAATTCATTAGTTCTTTGAGAATCAGACTTGGATCCAAAGAAAAGTTTGAGGTTAATCCTGCGGCAATAATCATTAATTTCATTAACTATGTCAGATTCATCGACAAAAAACCCAGGAACAAAATTCAGACCTTTATTCAAAAGTTTCTTTTGATCCTCTGTTAAAACAGTTTGAGAAATATTCAAAATATTGCCATCTATTGTCTCATAAGTGTTTGCATGAGACGCTCGATTGTGTCTATCTTTGTACCTTGTATGCTTTCTCCCACCCCTCCTCCTAATGTGTTTAAAGGGTGGGTCTGATTCTTGGATTTTTTTGGGGACCGGGGATTCCCCGGTGTTAGTCCCTTCAGTGTCTGTAGTGGAGGAATCATCTGCTGATGTACTGCTGTAAGTGTGTGACCCCTTCAATATGGATCTGGGTCTTTTTTTAAAATTCCTACCAGGCTTCTGTCCGATGTCCATAAATCTAACATTTTTGGTAGTGTCAAACGGCCGTTGCCTTTGATAATCGGATATGTCTCTGTTGAATTTTTAAATTTTTTTATCCTTACTCTGCTTTTCATAAAGCGGTGGTCGTGCTGCGGTAGGATTGTCGCCTCACAGTTAGACGTTGCCCCTTCGATTCTCAGTTAGAGCGTCTTCTGTGTGGTGACATGCGTGAATGGGCATTCCTTCGTTGAAGGTTGTGCATTAGGCCCGGCAAGCCAGTACGTAAAAATCTACTGCCAATCATTAGCGGACCAGAGTTCCGCTGTGGCGACCCCTAACTCACACATACAGCAGTACATCAGCAGATGATTCCTCCACTACAGACACTGAAGGGACTAACACTGGGGAATCCCTGGTCCCCAAAAAATCCAAGAATCAGACACTTTAAACACATTAGGAGGAGGGGTGGGAGAAAGCATACAAGGTACAAAGATAGACACAATCGAGGGTCTCATACAATCACTTATGAGACAATAGATGGCAATATTTTGAATATTTCTCAAACTGTTTTAACAGAGGATCAAAATAAATTTTTGAATAAAGGTCTAAATTTTGTTCCTGGGTTTTTTGTCGATGAATTTGACATAGTTAATGACATTAATGATTTTTACCGCAGGTTTAACCTCAGACTTTTTTTTTTATCCAAGTCTAATTCTCAAAGATCTAATGAATTCAAATTTCACAAATCTAACTTTGTACCACCTATGAACCAGAATATAGCTGTTTTTCAACAAGCTGTACTTAGGGATATACACTTGAAGTTGGATCAGTTCTCACCCTTGAAACATAACATAACGAATACTGAACAATAGGCATTGCAACAGCTTAGGGATAATAAAAATATTGTCATTACTCAGGCTGATAAGGGTGGGGCGGTAGTTATCATGGACACGGATTTTTATCTGGGGGTGGGAAATGGACAACTTTCCAACCCTTCCTATTACATGAAAATGCCTATTGACCCCACTCCTAATTTTAAGCAGGAAATTGACAATTTTTTGGACCTGGCTGTCTCGGAGGGTATCATATCCGACACAGTGAAGACACATCTGATGATCCAGGATCCACAGAAACAAACATTATACCTGCTACCCAAGATACACAAATGCCTTAACAAACCTCCTGGAAGACCTATTGTATCTGGGATGGGTTCACTGACGGAACCATTATCTGAGTTCCTCACACTGTATTTTAGACCACTACTAAGCCTGATTCGTGCCAGAATACAGGACACCACACAATTTTTACACATTATTGCTGACAATCAACTAGAACCTGACTGGCTACTCTGCACCCTGGATGTCAAGGCTCTATATACCAACATACAGCATTGAGCTGGATTGGAAGCCCTTAAGTTTTGGTTAGACAGAGCCCAACTCTATCCCATAGGCTTTAACACACTTTTGGTCTGCATGGCTGAACATGTTCTCAACAAAAATGTTTTCTATTTTCAGGGAGAATGTTACTGGCAGCTCAAAGGCATAGCTATGGGAGCGTCTTTTGCTCCCATATATGCAGACCTATTTATGGGATACATTGAGGAGCATCTCATTTATGACTCCGCACACAACTTATATCTTGAGGAACTTGACATTTGGCATAGGTATTTGGACGATTGTTGGTTGGTTTGGCGTTCGGATGAGGAATATTTGGCAGAATTTGTATTATACCTCAACCAGAACAAATGGGGTATTGAATTTACTTCTACATGTGACAAAAATGAAATCAACTTTCTGGATGTGACCATAACTAGAAATCCAGATGACACTTTACAAAGTAAAACATTTCATAAATACCCCCAGTACAACAAATTACTACATGCAACAAGCATGCATCCAAACCACATCATCCGAAACATACCCAAATCTCAGTTCCTCCGGATTCATAGAATTTGTTCCTCAGAAAATGATTATGAAGAATCCCAACAGGATCTGACCAACAGGTTTAGAGCTAGGGGTTACAAGGAGCCTGACATCCGGGGTGAACAACAAAATTCCACCAGAACCTCCCTTCTTAGATACCGTGATAAGACTAGATTGAACAGGATGAATCTATCCAGTTTATCACAACATTTGGATGCAACATCAACCTAATCAGGAATGTTATGTCCAAATATTGGAACATTCTTACTGTCAATGAGGAGCTCACACCCTGGATTGGGGATGCATGTAAGTATGGATACAGGAGAGGGAGAACACTTGGGTCATTTTTTTCACATTTTAAAAGGGTCCGTTCAGCTGGAGCGGTACACCATCAACTAACCATGACAGGTGATAAACTATGGGGTACCTACCAATGTGGTCACTGTTCATCATGTCCATATATTTTTACATCAAAACACTTCACCAGCACAAACACTGACAGGATTTTTGACATGAAATTCTTTGGCAATTGTAACAGTGATTGGGTGGTGTACCTTACAACATGTACATGTGGTTCATTTTATGTTGGACAGACATCACAACCACTTTGATTACGCATGTCAGAGCACTGTAGCGACATACGAACCAAGAGGGAGACCAATGCCCTATTTAGACATTATATACAACACAACTCAGCCAGATTCCAGTCCAGCGTTATACACAGAATTCTTGGTGATAGATCCAATAAACAAGGATGGCATTCAATTCTCACTAAAAAAGAGAAGTATTGGATTATTAAACTGGGTGCTTTGTTTTCACCTGGTTTAAATGATCATTTATAACAATATTATATGTTTATTTTAATTTTACTAATTACAATGGGCAGTAAACTATGTGGTTGATTTATTGTATAACTTTTATATTCTCTTTTGATTTTCCATACAGGAAACAATTTGAATGTTGGGAAGATCACTTTGGGAAGAATCCTATTGGATGACTCATGCCATATATATATATATATATATATATATATATATATATATATATATATATATAATATATATATATATATATATATGTGTGTGTGTGTGTGTGTGTATGTGTGTGTGTGTGTGTGTGTGTGTGTCACTTCTAATTTGCTATTACTTTCATTCCCACTGAGGAAAGCCTGTTGGTTGAAACCGGTCTGGGTTGTTTATTATATTTAAATAAATACTTATGTATTCAACTTATTAGCCTTATTTGTTGCTTTACACTGCATTTGGTGCTGGCAATTTTGTCTACTTATACTGTTTCCTGCCTTGCACCTGGCTCCTACTTGCAGAGAGTTTCTTTTTGACCTGCAAAAGCATTGGAGTCAAACACAAACCCTTGGATCTGGCATTGATGCTATGGCTCCAAGATCCCTCCATCTCCAACAGGGTTGGTGCTGACTGGATCAGAGATATAGATGGAGTCATTGAAGGCCAAGCCTTCAGCTCCAATGCATACAAACTTGAAATTCTCAGGTATGAGGTCTCTGAAACCATACAACAGATCAGAGTAGGAGTCAAGAGTTGGGTTTGGGCTGGAGGTAGGCTCATGGGTCTGATGGGAGATGGAGATGGGAGACGAAATTACCCCAACTGAATCTGGGTCCTGAGGAACTTCCTCATCATCCTGTCCACAGCTGCTTCAGTTAGACTCATTGATGATCTGAGGGATGAGGAAGTTGTAGGTGGTCTGGATACTCTTAGAAGAGTCTCTTGTAAAAAAGTTGAACACGGCCTGGAGGAATAAGCTTGTGAGTAAACCTTGGGAAGGGGTGGGCTGGAGACTTGGACTTGGGTCTTGATGGGTCTGAAGATTTTGGCACCTTTTTGGGTGGAGCCAAGCCCAAAATGGGTGAAGGAGAATGATCAGAGGATCACTTCCTTGAATACTTGGCCTTAACCAAAGAATCCCCTTTAGCCTTCTCTGAAGAGTTTTTAGAAGGGAAGGGGGAACGGGACTCCGGCAGAAGAAGAAGAATACGTAGAAGGGAGCAGACCTTTTAGTATAAGTTTGTTACAGTGCTCAGTGAGTGCGTGGTGGTTGAACCCCACACAAATCTTACATTCTACATTAAGATGGGCAGCTGCCAGACAATAAACACACCTAGGGTAGGCATCCAATTTGGGAATCTTGTGCCCACATGAAGTACATTTCTTGAAGCCTGTAGGCTTATCAGCCTTCTTTCAAGAAGAAACAACAATAAAATATGGAAAGGCAGACATAGTTCCAACTATGGTATACAGAAAGACATTACCAGCAATGGTATAAAGAAGTACCCAAAATATCAGGTAGCAAGAAAAAGGGGAAATCCAACATAGAGCATGAGACCTGTAAAACACAACAAGAACAAAGAATAGAAACTTTGCCCAATAATGTGTAGCCATTTTTTAAGGAGAAGAAGCGGAAGATAAAAGGGGAAAAGGTAACATTAATAGTAAAGATCAAAAGTTACATCACTTACCTAACCCAACATTTCAGCTACAAGTGATCACATCTAAATAGCTGAAGCAGCAAACAAGATCTGATGCAATCCAGGCTAAACAGGGGATTATGGGTAAGGGGCAAACTCAAGCCTGAGTATGTGGAATTAGTCAAAGCTGGAACCGAGGTCGGATTTGAGACCCACAGGTTGAGGAACGGGAAAAGACGACATCAGATTAAACCATACTGACATATTTTCAGTTGCAAACATTATACATCATATATAATCTTCTATACAGTCATTGTAAGTCAAACATTACATAGCTCATTCAATTCATGCCTTCCCTTAAACTTTATTCCTCCTCCAAAAAAATATTCTGCATGTATTGTTCCCACAATTCCCGTTTTTTTATGTAATTTGTTCCTACCCTTTTCTAAAGATCCCACTTCCAGTTCTTTTATCTCTGTTACTATATTCACTATTCTAGTATGGTTGTTTAAACTTTGATTTCCATTTTCTAATTATTGCTTTTTGGTAGCCACCAGAATTAAACTCAACAAGGCCTTACTATGTCAAGGCAATTCCTATTCTGTATCACAGCTCAAAAAAAAAATTTTCTTCATTATATCAATTTTCTCACCCAGTATTTCTGACAGAGTAGTCTGGAGGGAATTTTTAAAGTCTGCCAATTCATAGCACCCCCATAAATATGTTCTCCATTACCTCTTTATTCCCCATCACACCTCCAACATTTGCAATCTAATTGAGGAAAACTTTTTTGGAGTCTGCTTGGGGTATAAAAATACATACGCAAACACTTCCAAGCAAAGATCCTAAATCATCCAGACTTTGTTGCATATTTGGAAGCCATAAACATATTCTCCCATTGTTTCTTTGTAAATTGCTTATCCAGTCTCTCTTCCCAATCCTTGCTAACCTCTCATGATTGATTCCTATAGTTATCATACAATATTTTATATGATCTACTAACTGCCCCTTTTTTAAAAGCAGCTTTTGTTCTACATTCTACTACAAACTTTACCAGTGCTGGTCCTTCAGTTAGGATCCCCTATTCCTTTCTCTTTGCCTACACTCAGATATCAATCTATGATAGGGAAGGTAATCTCTAGCCTGCAGTCCAAATGAATTCTTGGCCTCTTCTTATTCTATTACATTTCCCCCTCTTATTATTTGCTCCCATTGTCTTGGTTCCTTTGCCATTTTGTCCAGTAAGTTTCAGTCCCATCTTGCCTATTCTCTGTACCTCTAATTGCAGTTATCTCTATCGGCAGAATCTCCTTTTCCATTCCTGTGTTGGTTTAGGTCTTAGAATACTTTCTGTTGCTTTATGAATATGATATTCAGTATGGTTATAATTATTCTCCTTAAGGATCTTCATCTAAAATCCCAGTCTCTCCTTATTTCTAGAGCTTCCCCCATGTATAAGCACCATCTCTTTCCAATCTGAATTATAGCTTTCTGCTTGTGCTATGTATAGTAGCTGTAATTTTGTAGTCTGAAATACTCCTTCAAATCAGGTAATTCCAAACTACCTTGCTCTGCTGGAACTTATCCCATTTGACTCTCACTCTCTTTCCCTCCAGATAAAATCCTTCAACTCTTTATTAATTAATATCCACTGTTTGATAAAAATATGCCTGACCCATGTATGAAACTAAAGGGACTAAAAACATTTTCACTGCTTGTATCTTGGTATCCAAAGCCATAAAACAGAACTTCCAAATTCTCAGTTTTTGTATTATCTTTTGTTTAGTCTCTTTCCACGTAATCAGTAGCTGCCATAACATAACCCTTTTTAACCCATACTTCTAAGTACTTCATTTTTTCATATTCCCATACATATGAGTATTGTGGGCACAAGAACAGCTCAAGAGGTGTGACTATTGATATCAATGTTGAAAAATCATAACAGAGATTTATGATTGAGGCTCCAATGATAATCAATTTATTATGTGTTTGAGACAGAGATGTCAAGAAGTTCACCTTGATAGCAAAATACATAATACTACTATACCAGCACAATACTAAAAGGGGCCATCAATATTAATTTCCACTAAAACAAACCTGTACTACCATCTATTGACCAGTTATCAAAATTACAATCAGTGAAAAAGTAGTAAAACTTAATATCAAAATCAAAAATAATCATTTAAACCTGAAGGTATAATGTTCCTATAGTGATAATCCATTTTTTTCTACAATAGATATTGGACCACAGCTCTATGCCTCAAATCTCCTCCCAGTTAGCATAAAAGGTTTGGGAATCATCATAACTGTCAGTAATACTACAACAGTGATCTAATGAAGAACACAGTACATCTGTTTGCTGATAACTTACCATAGCAGCGGATGTTCAAATAGATCACTGTTGCAGTATATGCACCCTCCTTCCTTCCCAGAAGTTTCTAACTTTCTGTCTTTCTTTGTCTAGGTGAAGCCTTACTTACCCTGTCTCCCTCTTTATCCTAAAGTACTAGCCTCAGACAAATATTTTCCTGGGGAAAGAAAGTTCTGAAGATTTTTGCATTCACAGGTCTGTATGCACCAGCACATAGTCCATTGCAGAGGTTGTAGGTTGGATGTATGGTGCAAGGGGAAGTAGGATAAGCTTTTATATGCTGGTGATGGAGAAAATTCTCTGGTAGTTGGGCCAACCAAGGGCTTCCACAGCAGGCAATCTCATCAGTTATGACTGCAACAGTGACGACACTGGAACATCTATATTTATGGTAAATGTACACAACTGTACTATATTCACGTATAAGGTATATGTAGCTACTGTAGCAACCATAACTGGCATAGTTATATGCTGTGATGCTTGGCTAGCTCCTCAGAATCTGCCTGAAGATTTGAAAAAAGTCTTGGACACTTTAAAGTAAATTTTCTTTTCTACCTTCCAACTTTGGATCTCATAACATATTGAACAGAGAAAGGAAAGCTTAAGGAACTACAGGAAAATTACTTTCAGGTTGCTTCTTGCCTTTCTTAGGAATTAATTATCCCTCTTCCAAGAAATACCCATACAGAAGACCTGCTGAACAATATGCCTCTTACAGATGTCATTAATTATAGATTGTAGAGATGTCTCCCTCCAAACCTGAATGAAAGGTATACAGGTTGCTTTTTTCATGGTCTTACATATATAGTTTTGTTTTACAGTATAATTGATTGATACATGTCTAAAGCAGCATTCTTTTTTCATGATATCTATTAGAAGAGATGTGCAACTCCATTATTATTTGCTAACCTGTATAATCTAATTACTTTAAATCAGGCCACTTACAGTGTGGAACATTATTGCATATCTCTATATGGTAATAGTTTTCATTCTTGAAAATATAGAGCTATAATGTTATAGAACGTGACATAAGATAATGCTACATTATCGACCATTATAGTTTGTTTTCTGGGTTGTGAATCACAATGGTTAGTTATATTTCTTGTAAAGTGATGACTGGTGTTAGTTTAAGGATTGAACCTTACATATCTTTCTACTGAAGTAGGTTGCTGCTATGCTCATTTAATTGATATCTTTGCTGGATATTTTTTTTATTGAATGTTATAATCTAGATATTGACAAAATAGTTTATATCCTAAGATTTTCAGGACTTGATGTTTTTATTACCTGTTCCTGAAAATGATTCTTTATTTTCTTCTGAGCTAGAATCTGAGTAGAACTTAGTTTCTATACTAAACAAAAAAAAAAAAAAAATTACTCAGAATCAAATACAACCATATAATTCCTAGTTCCTATAAATGTTATCACTGATTTTTTTTTATTTGTGACAGAAATTATCTAGTTTAGCATTTCTCAAACGGTGAGTATTAACTATTCTGGGGAAGCCTTGACCTGTTTCAGGAGAGTAAGTTTGAACATGTTGAGTACTTAAACATCAGCTATTCAATGTTGCCTTTATGGTATCAGAAGAATGGGTACTAGTCAATAATATATGCATTTAACTACAACTTGGTTGGTTGGGTGATTAATCTCTGTTAGTTGACCCATATATAGTCAAAGGCTACTGCAGCAGTGAGAATGAGGAACACAATATAGTTATGTAAATTGCACTTAGCATAAAAAATTATGTTTGAATTCTTCACTGTGCAGTATCTGCATACACCATCCACCCCCTTCTACAATATACAGTTAGTTGAGGAGATAAAAAGTTTTAAGTATATAGCGTTTTGGGGGTTTTAGGATGAGTAAGCTTTCTCATTTTGTTTGGGAAAGAAAGTCCAGAAGTTCTGTACACTCTGACTGCTGACTTCCCCAAGGGGATATCTAGTCAGCAGTCACGTAGGTGTGGGAGGGAGCCGGATCTTTTTGAAGACTGTCTGGTTGTTGTATCCTGGGCAAGATACAACCCAAATAACCAAAGACTGCTACAGCAGAGAGGAATCTGAACATCTGCTATTAAGTGCAACTTGCACAACAGTTCATTGTTCATTAGGTCACTGTTGCAATATTGCTGACAAATGGGAGGTCCTGCTGTGACCAACATCAAGATATCTGAGTATAAAGGGAATCAACTGGCACCATAATTTCAGTATTTCTTCCTTCCAACAGACAGATGCCTCCAGCAGGTCCTTACGATCAAGAGCCTAAGTTCAGAAACTCCACAGTATGGATAGAGGAGGAAGGAACAACCTTGAACTAGACAAGAGAATGCCAACCCCAATCTCATGGGGCAAGAGGGGAAGGAAGGAGGGAAAGAAAACTGAAACAGTGAATACACTTGAACATCTACATTTATGTTAAGTGTACACAAGTGTAGAAAGATCTCCTTGTTTTGCTATTGCAGACATAACTGATGGGATGACTCCTAAAGCTGAAATGAGGGTGGATGGAGAGTTTATGGTCAGGAAAGGATGCCCTGCAAGATGGCAATGGCAAACCCTACTCTAGACTTGGAGAATGCTGGAATGTGATAATGTTTGTTGAATGTATGCACAGAGGTCCAGGTAGGTCCAAAATGTCCTAAGTTGGCCACCCCTTTAAGAAAAGCTGTAGATGTAGCAGTAGCCCTAGTGGAGTGTGATCTCACAGGGTCTGATGGTTTATTTCTACAATAGCTGTAGCAAAACAAGATATAGTGGGATATCCATTTGGAGATTGTTTGTTTAGAAATTGGTCTCCCCTCAGAGCTACAGGCAAAGGCCACAAAAAGCTGGTTAGACGTCCTGACATTATCTGGTCTGTCCAAGTAGCAATGCAGTTGCCTATGCACATTCAGAGTATGGAGGATTCATTCCCCCTTGTTTTGAGGGTTAGGAAAAAAGTATGCAAATGGATAGTCTGATTTAAGGACATCAATGTACCTACTTTAGGCATAAAGGAAGGGTTGGTTTTAAGAGAGACTCTGTCAGGGTGGAAAGTGATAACGGTTCCTCAAAGATAAGGACATGAATCTCTGAAACCCTTCCAGCTGAAGTAATGGCTAGCAGGAAGGTTGTCTTCCAGGTCAGGAATGTGATGTCTGTGGAGGCAGCTGGCTCAAAAGGTGGGAGGGTGAGCTTCTCCAGAATGAAGTTGCGATCCCATATGGGAGCAAGAGGATTTCTTGGGGGTCTAATGTGGATAACCCCCTCTCAGGAACTGCTTTATGAAAGGATGGGAGAAGAGAGGGGTCTGAGGAGGCAGATCAGCTGAAACTGCTGACTCTTGAATTTTAATAGAGGAATAAAAAAGTCCTTTGTCAAAAAGCCCTGATAAGTCTGAAAGAATCAGAGGTATTTGAGCTTGAAGAGGGCTCTGTCTCTTTTGTCTACACAATATAGTGAATCTCTTCCATTTGGTGGAGCAAGATTTTCTTGTGGTAGGTCTCCTAGCTTCTATTAGAATGTCCAGAACCTGTTTGTCAAAGGGTGTCCCCATTGAGGGGGTCACAGTATCATCCAAGCTGTCAGTTTGAGAGTGTTCAGGTTGGGGTGTATGATGGCATCCTTGTTCTGTGTTAAAATATCTACTTGTTGGGGCAGCAACCATGATTTGTTTTGGTTAGACTCAGCATTAGGGAATAGCAGTGGTACCTTGGACATTCTGGGGCTACTAGAATAACACTTGCCCTTCTTCCCTTATCTTCAGCAATACCCTAGTGAGCAAGGATATGGGGGGAAGGCATAGAGGAATAGGCCTGTGCAAGGGAAGGAGAAGGCATCTCTCTTCCAGGCTGACCTTGTTTCGGTCATTCAGCAAAGCTTTTTCAAGTGAGTATTTTCTTTGCTGGCAAAAAGGTGCATCTCTTGCCCACCCCATTCTTTTTGACTATGCTGAGAAAACTTCCTGATGCAGTTGTCACTCATGAGGGTCTGCAGGCTCTTGCTTAGGTGATCCTCCAGTTGATTGGTTTCTCCTGGTAGGTACTGTGCCAACCTGGTAGGTACTGTGCCATGAGGTACAGATCTAGGGAGTTTGCAGTTTTCCAAAGATCCACAGCTAGGTAAAAAAGGGAGTAAGAAATAAGCCCCCCTGTTTGTTTCTGTACCACATAACTATGGTATAGTCTGTCTTTATTAGTAGTGATTGTGGTTTCCATTAGTCTTTTAAGGAAATCAGATGTTTTTGGATTGCCATCATTTCATTTAGGCTGATGTGTTTGCTCTTGAACTGGGATTCCCATCTGCCTTGAATCTGTAAGTTGTTGTGTGGCCTCCCCAGGCTATTTCTGAGACATCCATGGTCAGAGTTTGGCCTCAAGGGGTAATCCTGAAAGGAAGGCCTGGATCGAGGAAGCAACCTTGGGCCCACCAGGCAAACTCTTTCCTGAGAAAGGGAAGAAGCTTTGTCCTGAAGTTGAGGGGTTGAGAACGTTGGCACCACACATTTCTGAGGTACTTTGGTAGCTTCCTCATATGAAGTCTGACCAGGGTGAGAATGAGGATGCAAGAGGCCATGTAGCTTAGAGTTCTAAGGGACATTCTGGGTGTGAGGTAGTTCCTGAGAAGGAGCTTTTGGAAGTACAGAGTTAGAAAGGTAACTGTGCCTGGAAGAAGGAAGGCTTTCAGAAGTGAAGAGTCCAGCAAAACCCTGAGAAACACAATCCTGTTTGTGGGCATAGTCTGAGACTGTTGATTACTGATGGTGAACCCCAGTGAAGCCAGGGTTCTCTTGGGTGTAAAGGAGATTTGCTCTGAGTTTATCTAGATTTGTTGCTTGAATAAGGCAGTCATCTACGTAGGGATAAATCTGAATGCCCTTTGACCTGCAGAAGTCTATCACTGTGGCTAGGCATTTTGTGAAAACCTTGGGTGCAGTAGACAAGCCAAAGAGCAAAGCACATAATTGATAATGCCTCAAACCTGCTTTGAAGTGTAAGATCCTCCTGTGAGATTTATTTATGGGGATGTGGAGGTATGCGTCTTTTAGATCTAAGGTTACCATGTAATTGTTGGGTGAGATCATAGGCAGAAATTTTTGAAGGGCTAGCATTATGAATTTTGGTACCTGCAGGAATCTGTTAAGCCTTGACAGGTCCAGAATAGGTCTCCAGGTATCCTCTTTTCTGGAGACAAGGAAAAGCCTTGAGTAAAATCATTTTCCTTGTAATGCATTTGGTACTGATTCCACAGAACCTTGAGTGTACAGGAGCTGTATTTGTTTTAAGGCCTCTGTTTGTTGGTGTGGTGGAATATCTGGGAAATCTGATTGAATTAGAGGCTGTTTGAACTGATGTTTGTAACTTTTTTGTATGATTTACAGTGCCCACTAATCCCTGGTCCAATTCTTTAAGAAGGACAGCTGTCTTCCTAGTCTGGCGGGGGGGGGGTCTCATGGAAGAGTCATGATTGCTCATTGATGGGTCCATGTTGGCAGTATCCCACAGGCCTACTGGAATCTGCTTGCCGCTATCTTGATCCCTGATGCTGCCTTTGACTCCTTTTCCCTTTGAGGCCTCTTATGTCTAGGCTTAGACTGGGAGGCCAGAAAGTACCAGTGTTTGGTAGAGTAATTGAGGCTGAAGTGAGGAGGTTGAACCTGAAGAAAGTCCTTGACCATTTGCATAGATTTGGCCTTATCCTACATCTTTTTAAGCATGAGCCAAAATGGAAATCTTTGTCCAAAGCAGCATTCAAGAGACTGGATTTCACATGTTTAGGGAGGGACTGTTTCCTCAGCCAGGCATGTCTTTTAATGATGGATCCTGTAGCTGCTGTTCTGCTGGAAACTTCCAGAGTATCACAGCTGCAGTTCCAAGCCTAATAAATGCAAGTATCAGAATTATGAAAAAAAAATGAAAATGCAGGAGACTCAAGAATGTCAACAGCTACTGTTATTCTTTAAAGATTGTAAGTGGTCAAGCTCCCCCAACTCGCAATGTAGGTACAGCAACACCACACTCTTCTTTTATAGACTAAATTTGAGACTGCCATATCTCTGAGGAAAGGGAACACTCAGATACACAGTGATCTCATATTTAGTATATGCAAATCCGCATTTTTACACATTCATTCCCATTATTCCGGGACTCTCACTAAAGAGTTTTGGAATTACAAACAGTTGTCATTTAGCAAAATCGCCCTTTCTTAATAAAAGGTAAAGTATATTGTAGGACTGGAAAATATATACTAGCAGCCTCAGAAAGAGAGGGTATATTTAAAGTTATATGATCTAATTTCATATTATAACATAGGTATATTATTTTCTTATCAAACATGTTAGCTGACTGCTGAGACTCAGGAAACTTAGTGTTTTTGTACCATAAATCTTGGAAAGCTTTGACTAAGAGAGGAACTTTCACATAAAATTTGGGGCCCGAGCAGCTGTGTTGATCTTCTCTTATGGTAAGAAATTTCTGAGACAGGTCAGTCATATTTTTAAATACTGATTTAACAGTCTCACTAAGATTAGAATGCTGTGGAGAAAAGCCTTAAGATAGTAAGGATATATCCTCATGATAAGATATAAGATACAAAGGACACAACTACCAACATGTAAATGTGTATTCTTCTTCCTCTGGTGAAAGGGAAGAATAACTTCTGTATCTTTCAGATCTGTAAGAAATTTTCACAGTTACCATCTTAGGTGATGACTGATTAAGGTTTAACTCAAACCTACCTTGGTCACCATAAGGTTCCATCAAATATACTGAGGCTTTCTCAACAGATCCCAAATGAAACTACTCAACAAGCCTTCTATAGTCTACCTTGGACAGACAGGGAGACTAACAGAGACATGCCCTTAAGATGAAAGGTGTGACATTGGTAAGTAGCAGAACCTAGGTTCTTCTCCCATGCTAACTACAGCTTAAGCTTTCCAAGTCTTCTCTATCCCCATAAACCTGTGGCTCAGGCATTGAATGTGAAATACAATTTTCAGGCATTACTAAATTCTACATCTTACATCTTAGCTGGTACCAGTGTAGAGACTGCGGTGGTGGTGCTGCGATAGCACTGTCGCCTCACAGTAAGAAGTTGGCCTGTTCGATTCTCAGCTAGAGCATCTTCTGTGTGGAGACATGTGTGAATGGACGTACCTCAAAGGTTGTGTATCAGGGCCGGCAACTCGGCATGTAAAAATCTACTGCCAATCATTAGCGGACCGGAGTTCCGCTGTGGCGACCCCTAACCGGGAAAAGCCGAAAGACACAAACAAAGCTGGTACCAGTGTAGATAACTGTTTAAACTTTAGTTTTGATACAAGTATATCTGGGGCTTCCCAAGCAGTAGAAGACCTGACTTATTTTGCCTTTCATTGTGAAGTGGTAGAACAGGTATGTCAATGTCATAGGTTCATAGACAAGTACTACGCTAACTGCCCTTATGGGTAATTTTAAGCCTAGCCAATTGCCCTTTAAACCCTGTACTTTGTGCCTGTGAGATAAACACCTTAACTATTGTACCAACCTCCAACCCAAGTAAAGAAAACCTTAAGAATGAAGCCCCAGAATCAGTAGGTGGAGAAAACACATTTAAGATGCACTATAATCCAAATGTTAGAATTCACTGTTAAAGTGACTCTCCATGAAGGTGATTCATAGTTTGATCTATTTGATTAAAAAATATATATTACACATCACTGTATTCAATAAAATTATATACAAACAAACATTTCTTCAGAGGACAAACCTACCCTGCACCTCCACACTCTTGTATCTCTAATTATACTAAATGAGATTGCACAACATTAGGGGTAAGGAGAAACCTTGCTCCTCTCAGTGTTCTGCATTCTTGTTGTATTCAACAGAAAGTTTTTGGTGAAACAGGAATAACCTAAAAAAATGATTAAAACTGCTTGATGAAGTGCAAGATTCCCTTCATAGTTAAGAGTTTAACTGGAACACTTGTTTATTGTTATATTTAAGAATCAGAAGACAGAGAGTATAAAGGGGAATAAAACACAAGGACTGCAAATGGTGCAAGTAAAGAATCATAAAAGTTAAGGTCCACACTTTCACAATCATCACTCTTATGAAATGCATTAAAGGAATAATATTGTACACATTTTAATAATACCTGTGCATAAGACTGGGACTGAGTTTGTTCAAACTCTTCAAGTCTTATACTCTTGGTAAGGGTGACATGAAAAAGTGACATGGCTGCTGCTTTGTTGCACTCTGCATGTACTTTGGACAATGCTGAAATAACTTCTGGTCTTGTTAACAAGGACTTGAACTCAAATGCATGCTTCTTTTCAGCAAAAGAATACTTCGGGACATACACAAGACCTACAATAGACAAAAAATGTGAAAGTACTATTATAATATGCACAAGACACAATATATAATAAAATGAAGGTAATTCACAATTGCAAACAAAGGGTCCTTGTAGAAAAATATTCATAGATACTAGCAGAATAAGACTCAAGGTCTATAAATTATCCAAATTTTATATACCTTGTTCATTTGCAGCTGCTGCAGCCTACCTTCTTTTACACATCCATAAGCATCTTTAATTGGGTAATGTGCCACTCAATACTTGGTGGATATATGCATCTTTTTATAGCTGTGATGTACCTACCGCTACCTTTTTCTCAGACAGCCATATAGCACAGCATCTAAGACATTTTCTAGGATGGCTTCCTAATAAATGTCATCATTCTAAGAGTCATCAACTTTAATGCTATGGCCCCAAAATTCAATCAACTCACTAGAATGCTACAGAAGTGCAATTTTGAAGTTAGTAAATGTCCCAACTACACAAAATCTAAAAAAAGGAACCCATACTAGATCTGTTCATAACTAACATATAGTACAGATATGTAATCTTTCAAATAGTTTAAGTGGCACTGTCCTGTTTGTTATATCTGCATGGCCTTTCAGAGCACCTCAAAAAGCTAAAGCAGACCTTTTCCAGAGCATACATTCGCTGAACTTGAAGGCCACCTAGATACAATATATTGGTTCTCATTATACTGCCTCTCATATCCAACACTTGCATAGTCATACCTCATTTCCACACTTTCTTCAATTCAAAATTCCCTTTTCCCCCACTCCTACAGAGGCCTCAGAGCTCAGCTGTGTCCCTGGATTGCAGAAGAAATTAAAAATAATATTAAACAGAGGGACCATGCACGAAACTCAGACACAGACCCATTAAATGATCAACCACTCTAAACTTTCCTTATGTATAGAAAATTAATTAGACCAGCAACTAATAGTACAAAATCCACTTGATTCCTCTCTCATTGTGAGAGCAATATCCTGTGATGGTGATGCTAAAACCAACTTTGCAGAAAATTATGGTGCTTTCTAATTTCAGCAATATAAAAATTTAACAAAAAATGTACTGCTCCATTCTTTTCTATACTTAAATCATACTACATCACAACTATAACCCTCTAGCCTTCATTTTACCGAGAATTCAGTTAAGGACATCAAAGCTATACAAAAGTACCTACATACATTCCTCATCTGCCAACTTCAGTAGAATGCATTATATATTCCTCAAGAGAGCAGCTGAAAAAAATTGCTAAGCTTCTTGCACACATAATTAGCCTGTCAGTCACTTATGGAATAGATCTACCATCCTTCAAACATTCTTTTCTTTTACCTCTTCATGATGTCCCTTCACTCAGCTACTTCAACCATTTCCAATCTGTCCCATATTACAAACATGTTTAAGAACCTTTTGCACAAACAGCTATTTGAGCACATAAAAAGCTATGCCCTACTTTCAGACCAATAACATGGTTTTCACGATGCCTTCAGCACCACAAATTTATTCATAACAAGTGATACAATTTACAATACTAATAATAAAGGAATTACTACTTTTGGATTATCTGTAGACATGAGTAGGGCACTCCAGACTGTTTTTCATCTTTATTAAATTATTACTTAAGGCAAAGGCACACATACATTAATAGAAAAGAAAACAAACCATATTGTCATGTTTTTTCATTTACATGCATTATACATGATTTATTTCCTTACAGCAACATTCATTTGTCAAAAAATTACATAAATTGCTGAATTCCTGCCTTACTCTAAACCTCACTACTTCTGAACATTATTCTAAATGTGCTGTTCTCACATATTTCATTATTTTTTATGCAACTTCCTCCTTCCCTTGCTAAAGATCCCACTTCCAGTTCGTCTATCTCTTTGATAATACTCAATACTTCAAATACAGTTGGTTTAGATTTTATTTCCATTTTCTAGTAATTGCTTTTTTTGGCAGAAAATAGATTTAAACTTAATAAGGCCTTACTTGGTCTAGGCAATGCATAAGCTATGTCCCAGCTTGAAAGAATCATTTCATTTGTTTCAGCCATTTGCTCCCCAAACATTTCTAACAGAGTATTCTGCAAGGATTTTTTAAAATATACCTACTCATTACTGTCCAAAAAAAAAAAAAAAAAAAAAAAGAGAAAAACATATTCCAAGTTACATCTTTCTGCTCTATCACACATCCAACATTTGCTAGCTGCCTCAGAAACAATTCTTTTGAAATCTACTTGAGGTATAAAAATACCTATGCAAATACTTCAAAGTAAAAACCTTTCACATTTTGGACTTCCCATTGCTGTCTTGCTAATTACGTTTCCAGTTTCTCTTCCCAATCTTTTCTAACATCCTCAGATTGAGTCTCATAGTTATCAAGCAATATTTTATATGCCCTACTAATTATCCCTTTAATAACAGCAGCTTCTGTTCTAGATTCAGCTAAAACCTCTACCAGAGCAAATCTTTTACTTATGACTCCCCCATCCCTTTCTGTTTGTTTATACTATGATATCAATTCCTGTGAGGAAAGGCACTCCAATACCTTTCCCTGTCTAGTTCTTTACTCCCAGTTCCTTGGTTCCTTTTCCAGCTTTTCCAGTAAATTCCAGCCCCTCTGCCTTGTTTTCTGCACCCCTACTTGCACTCATCCATATTGACAGAATTTCCTTTCTCCATTCCCATGTTAGTTTTATGCAGCTTTATGAATATAATAAGCTGTATGGTTGTAATTATTCTCCTTAATGATCTGCATTCAAAATCCCATTATCTGCTTATTTCTTGACCCCCCCCAACACACACACACACACACACACACACACACACACACACACACACACACACACACACACACACACACACGCGGTGCACACACCATCATCATCCCTTCTTCTTTGAAATACAAATTTCTGCTTTCTTATGTTCATGAGTCCTAACTATGTAGCTGTAAAATATCCCGCAAAGCAGGTAATCCTAATCGACCTTGTTCTATTGAGAGCATCAGATTATCATACTGAGAGGATCAACTTATCCCACATAACTCTTGCCCTCTTCCCCTTCCAGATAAATTTCTTCAACTCTTTAGTAATTATTGCCCACAGCTTCTCCTCTGGTTGATAAAGATATGCCTGATCTGCATATAAAACTAAAAGGACTAAAAGAATTTTCGTAGCTTGTATCTTACAATCCATATCCATGAACAGTTTTTGCATTACTTTTGTTTAGTTAGTTCCCATATATTCTTACCTGCCATAAGAAAGCCTTTTTAATCCACACTCCTAAATACTTCATCTTATCATATCCCCATAAATATGGGTATTACTGAACCAATGTGTGTGGTAAATAATTTACAGCTATAGCCTTTGCTTTGTCTACATTAATTTTATATTCCCAAAAGACTTGAAACTGTCATAAATTGTTCCACAACATAGAAATGTCCTTTTTCTAGACTTTTCAAGTACAAAACAATATCATCTACAAATAAAGCCAACGTTTCTTGATTGCCATATCAATTATATCCTTGAATTTCTGAGTCCCATTTTTAGTTTTGCCAAAGGCTCTAAATACAAAGGAAATAAAAAAGCAAGAGGACACTTTTGCCTGGTTCCTCTCTTCAAACACAATGTACTGGAGAGAAATCTTCACACTTTAATTTTTGCCTCTGATTCTTCATATATCCTGATTCTTCATATATCCTCCTAATCAACCTTATTATTATATTAAGGAATGCAAATGCACAGCTTACTTTGTGAAATGTTTTTTCTGCATCATGACTCACCGACAACAGCAGTATTTTCATACATTCGGCTTCCCTCTGGACCTTCATTGTTTCATTAATGTCAAATGCCTGCCTTCTCTCCACAAAAAACACACTGAATCATATCTATCAATTTTTTGCAACACCTTTCTCATTCTTTTAGCTAGTAAAGAAATAAACATTTTAAAATCATGGCTTAAAATAGAAATTGGTTCATATGTAGCTGGGCCTGACGGGTCTTTACCATTTTTGGGTAATATGGCCACCAAAACCTTTTTCCAAGATGCTGGTACAGCCTCTCCTTTTAAAATACAATTAAACAGAATCTTCCACATCTTTATTACTTTCTTCCCTCCTAACATCTAAACTTTCACATGAATACTATCTGTTCCTGGAGACTTCCCTTCAGGTTGATTATACATCACCTTTTACATATCATCTTCTCCTATTTTAACTATTAATAGTTGAGCCTCATCTTCCTCTAACCTTGGCATGATTAAGTTTTCTATAAACATTTCCATTTGTGCTCTTTTTTGTTTTCCATATTCTTTTGTGTTATACAAACTTCCATACAATTTCTGAAATATCTAATACCGCTACAGGATCTCTGGGTTTTTTTTGCCCTAGGCAACAACCCTTTCTACTTTTTGTTGCCTGTGCCTAAATCATTGTGCTAAAAGTTCTTGTGCTCTGGAGTTGCTATCAACAATAGTGGCTGAACAACAAACTTTCAAAACCTATGCATATTATCCACATACTTCCTTATTTTCTTTTTAGCACTCTGGGGTATTATTCTTGTTCTGTGAGGTTTCCCCTTTTTTGCAATACCTTTGTCAACCTCTCTAAATAATTCCTATTATTTCTTAAGCATATATCTTTCTCTTTTATTTCTACCCTGTTTTTAACTTAATGTTATGCTCTCTCTAATAACAATTGCATAATTAAAAAAGTAGAAATTGGCTAGGAGATAATGTTCTCTGAAAGCTTTCATGGATTTCCCCAAAGTAGATAATGTTCTCTGAAAATATTCAGGGGCTTTCCCAAGGTAGTTGATGTTCTCTGAAAACATTCAGAGGTTTTCCCCACTGGGAGAGCTATAACGATAAGACAAAACTAATCAGCACTTAGTAGAAGCACAGGCTGTGCCATGTGTCTTAGCATGGATGACATTTCTTTTAGGGTAACTTAAGTCAGTGAGTGTGGCTAAGAGTTTGGGAGTTTTGTTCCTATTAGGAGGGTAAAACTTCAATATTTGATGGTGTACACCGTTTTGTGTGTTACATTAACAGGTTTTTGGGGGGTATTGGAGGCCTGTTTGTTTTTTTGTTTGAGGACTTTCAATAAAATAAAAAGTTTTATAAGATGTGAAATACCTTCAAATGCATATGACAAGAAATAACTGTATAAAAGTTCAACCTGCCAGTGTATGGATGTAACTAGGCATTTAACAAAAAAGGTGTTATACATAAAAGGTGGGAATAACCTTTTAATACAATCATGCTTTCTTTAATGTCTTTAAATGTAAATAGCCTCACAGATAAATACAAACAAGAAAGAGGAGTGAACTATATTAAAATGTATAGTGCAAATAGCTATGTTAAAGGAAATACACTTAGAAAGAACTGAACATGTGAATTTGATAAAGAAAGGTTTTCAGGATGGTTACTCAGAGGAATACCTGGGACAAATGAAAAGAGAAGTACTTATATTAATTGCAAGAGGAGCTCCAATAGTGATAGATCATGATGGCAGATTTGTACTACTAAGGGGTTACAGGCAAGGGAGGAAGATTACACTGGCATGTATTTTACATTCCACCTAAAACTGCTGTAAGGAAGCTTAAAAAAATTCTGGGAGAAATAATCAGTTTTCAGCATGGAATATTACTTATAGTTAGGGACTGGAACTTGATTTGCAGCAGTGAAGATGTGTCTGGGGGCCCCAGAAGGGAAAATATAACAAAGGAGGCTAGATTTTTGAAGAAACTTATAGAAATATTTGGCATGGAAAATGTGAATTCAGTAGTAAGAGTTCGGAGTGAATTTACGTATTATTCCCCAAGACATAAAAAATAGGCTAGGATAGACAGAATTTACATTTCACAGGAACATGTGCATTTAATTGAAAGTATTGATACCCACCCACTAACTATTCAGATCATGCACCAATAATAGCTAAAATAAAAACACAGGGTAATGAAATAAAAATGAGACACTGGCACGTTCCCACCTATCTGATGAAAGAGAAGGACTGGGTAGTGGAGATTATTCAGGAGCTGTTAGAGAGGAGAGAAATTTCTTCTGAAAATATAGCTAGGGAATGGGATAAAATTAAGGAAGAGTTTAAAAATAGGGTGGAAATACGAGAAGAAGAAGAATTTAGAGGGCCTGACAAATGTTAAAGTATTGCAGAACAGAGGGAATCTCACAGAAGAAGAAGAAGAATATGATCAACTGCAAAATGCTAGGCAGAAAATAAGATATTCCCTTAAAACGATGCACAAGCTTAGAAAGATTACTGTTAAGCAACTGTTTCCGATAATAACACTAGAACACAATAACTTTTAGCACAACAACCCAGGCAACAGAAAGTAGAAAGAGCCATACTTAGTAAGCCTATAACGAAGAAGGTAACAAAAGGTCCTGTAGAGGTATTAGAAATATTTCAGAAATTCTATGAGAGTCTCTATAAATCAGAGAAATATGAAAATCATGAAAATATACAAATGGAAATGTTTATGGAATAATTAAATAAGCTAAGGTTAGGTGTAGATGAGGCTGAATTACTAACAGTTAGGATAGGAGGAGATGAGATAAAAATTTTGATGTATAACCAATCTACAGGAAAGTCCCCAGGAAGAGATGGTATTCCTGTGGAAGTTTGGAAACTAGGAGGAAAAAACTGATAAGGATCTGGAACGTTTTGTTTAACAGTATCTTAAAAAGGGGAGCAGTACCACCATCCTGGAAGAAAGGAGTGGTAGCTGTAATACCTAAAGAGGGTAACAGTAATGTTCCATCAGATCCAGCTTCATACTGATGGAGCTGGATCCAATACTAAACCATGATTATAAACTGTTTATGTCATTAATGACTAAAAGTATTGAAAAAGTAATGCCAAAACTGACAGACATGGATGTGTGTGGTTTTGTGGAGGGGAGGCAAACATTTGACAACGTTAACAGAACATTGATGATCCAGAAGGAAGCAAGATGTAAGAAAACACCATTGTTGTTTGTGGGTCTTGATGCAGAGAAAGAATTTGACAGAGTAAGCTGGGACTTTATAAGCAGGGCAATGGAAGCCTTTGCATTTCCTGAAAAAAATATAAAGTTGATTAGGAGGAAATATGAGGGATCAGAAGTGAAAATTAAAGTGAGTGGGGTCCTCTCTGATAACTTCTGCTTGAGCAGAGGAACCAGGCAGGGGTGTCCTCTTTCCCCTTTATTATTTGCATTATATTCAGAACCACTGGCAAAGAAAATAAAGGACTCAGAAATTCAAGGATATAACTGGTATGGTAGTCAAGAAAAGATAGCTTTATTCATAGCTTTATTCATAGGCTATCTGCCCGAGGGCATTTTTAAGCCTAGCCAGAGTGTGTCTGCTTTCGCTGCCCCATTTATTAATTAACTGAGCCTCTGTCAAGCAGAGCCAATGAAGTGATCCCAGGGGTGTATTTTCTGTTATCCATCCACTCGTCAAGGCTTCTCTTGAAGAGTGTTAGTAATGGGCTCTGCGTACTGTAGTTACAAATTTTTTTCGAAAGCATGGGGAGTCTCTGTGACAGGAATCTATCCCTCCAGCATGTTCTATTTATTGTTGTGGTGAGGTTTAGCTCACTAGAGCACGTGACTTGCAGTGACTTGGATTTCTTTAGGTGGAGCATGTCCATCAATTCTGAGTTGGACATGGCTTTGTAAGTCAGGCAGAGATCACCTCTGAGTAAGCAATATGCCACTGAGTACAGCTGGAGTTTTTTCAGTCGGGCTGCATAGGACATATGTTTGAGGCCAGTAATCCTCTTGGTGAGGTGCATTTATGGTCTTTTCAGTTGTTGGAAGTGTCTTGTGAGGTATTTCCCAAATGGGGCATTGTACTCTATGATGGGTCTGATGAGTGACGAGTAGAGGGGCACTATAACGTCTTTATTTCTAGATGTGAACCCCTTAGTAATTAGATGGGCCACATAGAAGGATTTCCTAACTACTTTGGCAATATGATTGTCAAAGGAGAGATTACTATCTATCTGGGTCCCCAGATCTCTTATTACCTCTTCTGTATTAAGGGGGCTGCTGCCTATGTGGTAATTCGTGGGTGTTTTGTTTTTCCCAAATGGGATGACTATGCATTTTTTGGCATTTAACTTGAGGCCATGACTTTGACACCAGGTGTCTGTCTCAGTAAGGCCTTTTTGAAGGATGTCCATGTCAGCCGGAGAGTCAATTATGGCTCCCAGTTTGCAGTCATCGACGAACTTGATTAGCCATAGTCCTCCTGTGTTTGCCTGTACTTCTGAGAAATATATGCCGAACAGTAGGGGTCCCAGAACCGAACCTTGCGAGACACCACTTGTGACTGGTTTAGAGTCGGACCTGGAGCCCGCTATTCTTACCGTTTGAGTTCTGTCTGTAAGCCATTTGGCAACCCATCTTGTGACGTAGGGGTTTATGTTCAGGTTGGTGAGTTTTTCTATAATACCCGAGTGAGGAATGGTGTTGAACACCTTGGCGAGATCAAGGTAGGCTGTGTGAACCACCTTTCCCTCATCTATGGCCTTGGTGACTGTCTTGAAGAAGTCATCCAGGTTTAGTAGGCATGATCTGCCCTTAACAAAGCCGAACTGGGTCAGATCAAGTGTTTGGAGGTTCCCAATGTCTGTGTTAATGAGTTCCATGATGATGCGCTCCATAGCCTTGCAGACCAGGCTAGTCAGGCTTATGGGGTGATAGTTACCAGGGTTAGTTGTGGCCCCTCCTTTGTGGAGCAGAATAACCATTGTTGTGCACCATTCTATGGGCACGTAGCCTGTGGAGAGGCTGAGGTTGAACAGCGTGTTTAGGTGGGGGGGTTAGTTCATTCTGTAGTTCATGCAAGACACAGCCTGGGACACCATCTGGCCCCACTGATGCTGTGTTTTTGGCTTTTGAAAAGGCTATTTTCACCTGTG